>NW_027494794.1:0-278944 GCF_021521415.1 Bidens hawaiensis | reverse complement strand
TTAACCTTATTATCCAACTCTTACACACTATCTGAGCTTCGTACTCAGACAGCCAATCCATTCCCAACACTACATCGAACCCTCCTAAGGTCATAACATACAAAGTAACAGGGAACTCGTGTCCCTCTAACTCTATCTTAGCGTCCTTAACCATTTTCATTATTTTAATCGAAGTGTCACTAGCGGTTTCTACTATAAAAGTTTCAGACACTCGACAACTTTTCATTTTAGCTAATTTAGTAAATGGCGTGGCTACGAAACTTTTGTTTGCACCAGAATCAAACAATACTGAAGCGGATATACCGTTTACAAGAAACGTACCTATAACAACATCTAGAATCTGCTTGGCTTGTTCCTGAGTCAGCATGTAGGCCCTGGTTCTTGGCCTAGCTTGTTCAGTATACTTCTTCCCAATTCCCCCAGCTTCACCCTCAGTAGATTCCTTTGCAAAGTGACCCGTCTTACCGCATTTGTAACATGCGGACTTTGCAGTACAATCGGGAGCGTAATGCCCCACTTTTCCGCACTTGTAGCAGGCATTCGTACCAAACTTGCATTCACCAACACGACTCTTCCCACACTTATAACAAACATCCGTACCCTTACCCCACCTGCACTCACCACTGTGTGCCTTGCCACAAGTCTTGCACGACCTGTTCCCCCAAACTCTTGGTTGCTTGTTCTTAGGGTTCCACATTTGGGTACCGGGTCGTTTAAAAGGAGTGAACCATTTCTTCTCTTTCTTCTCATCTTCCACCACTATATCATCCGCCTCCAGGTCTGTATAAACCATCTCTACGAGTTCGACAACAGAGTCAAAGGTAGCAGGTTTACTTGCCCGGACTAGTATACGGACTTTCTGTGGCAACCCCCTCACATAGCACTTGATTCTCTTAGCTTCGGTGTTAACCATATCAGGTACCAACCTAGACATTCGGTTGAACTCGGTGGTATACTCACGATGAGTCATCTTCCCAGCTTTCAAGTTTAGGAACTTCATCTCCGCCCTCTCAACTTCTGCGTCAGCACAGAACCTCTTCATCACTAGCTCCTTCAGATCCTCCCACTTTCATGGCCTTAATCTCGTCCCGAGTCTTCCTCTGCTCCACACTTTCCCACCAGTACATCGCCTCCTCTTCAAATGATTGGGTGGCATAACCGACAGCTTGATCGGGACGACACTGGCTAATGCGGATAATTTTATCCATGGCGTTATCCATTGAAGGGTAGCGATTGCGTCTCCCAAACCAGTCAGCTTCGGCGGGTCACAACCCTTAATGGACTTATAGTTGCAACCACCTCTGCCCCTCTTCCTCTCATCAACTTTCACAGACCTCACCACACTCGAAGCCTCCCAATCTCCTTCATCATCTTTCCTACCACCTCCTCCCGCTCCTTCAGCTGTTCTTTCACGGCCTCCAGCAGACCCCTCTGGGTTCAAGTTCTTCACTGCAGTGTGCTACCTCTTGTACAATAGCTGCTTGGATTAAGGGATCGAGTTGGACTCCTTCGTTGTTCTCAGGGTTTCTTCCAGCTGCGCTTCCTTCAGCTCCGGTGTTGGAAGCTGTTTCTACCGAAGGTCGTTGGACACAACGAGGCCTGTCACGACGTCCCGTGCGGCCTCCTGCTAAAACAACTGCTCTAGATCCAGCCATCGTATTCCGGAAGGGAAAACACAAACGTCATCACTCAAGGAACTATTTAGTACAAGGATAGTAAGGCTAACAGGTAATAACAGTGGCCAGCTATGATTAGCTGATCACGTTACTTTCCGTGTCCTATACAGTTCCCTTTATGAATCTATTTGTGTTGTTTCTACTTTAAACAGTTAGTCAACCAAAACAATCAATTAATCCTATCCTTATCGTTCACATATCCTTCCATTATCATTTAACATACATCATTTAATCATACATCTTACCTTTACTGAGCTTGCTTGAGTGACACATGGCATTCTTGAACTGGCATCTTCTTTCTTTTCTTACTTAAACCCCATTCTCTGTTCGAGTCTAAGCATTTAGGATGCTTAAATCTCTCGAACTTTGCTCGGATAACAACTTGTAAGGCCCCGTTACTGGTGCCTCACGTTTGGACGTTGGATTTACTCATTCACATAGTTCTAGTCATCAGAGTTAATATCGCGGAATATAAAAACTTTCATAAACATTACATTAATCCGTAACTTGTCGTAGAATAAACACCTCGTCTTTCAAAATACATAATTTTTAAACATAAACGTCTTCCGATACCAGCCTCTTATTCAATGCCATGTGTTCCCCTCAAGCGAGCTGTCTCATTCTACTCACCTGCGGGCATACTAAAAGTCAGCTACGCTGAGTGAGTTCTATTGAATAACATAATATACTTTACATACATACATACGTACTTTCATTCATACTTTCATAATTCAAATTCTACTTTACTCTATTCTATTCTGCCTCGGATATTATTAGGGTCCGGTCCTGCCTTGGATATTATTAGGGTCCTGTCCCTTTTTCTGCCTCGGAAGTTATCAGGGTCCGGTCCCTTTTTCTGCCTCAGAAGTTATCAGGGTCCGGTTCCTTTTTCTGCCTCGAGATTATTAAAGGGCTTGGTCCATTTTCTGCCTTGGATATTATTAGGGTCCAGTCCCTTTTCTACCTTTCTATCTCTTACATTCATTCATAACATACATACATATCATTCATAGCTTATACATAACATTATATCTTGACAGCACGTGCAATATCCGAAGATCGTTCATGTACCGACAAGCCATCATTCTTATCTTTCACATAATCACATAAGGCATACACTTATCACTTACGATAAATGTATTCACAATCACATCGAGTATGCACACAGCCCAGAAAACATAACACATAAATGGGGCTAGAAACTCACCTGGATTCGGTTGCGCCCGCCGTTAATCGTAATCCCCTTCTTTAATTGAGCACGGCTAACTGTTATATATATATATATATATGTTAATCACCCGTAACTTAATTAAGTGGGTTATTTATTTAACCTATGCATCATCTAAGTTGGGCACGTTGTTAGACTCAGGATAATGGGCCAGCTTGTTGACTATCTGGGCCCAATTGGACTCAAGCCCAAAACCCAACAGAGAACATGGCCAGCCGAGAACCATGTAGACCGAGAACTCGTCTCGGCCGAGAACTCTGGTCTGACCGAGAACTCAGGTCTGACCGAGAACGCGAGTTGGACCGAAGTCTCGTGTTGACCGAAATCCAACCTTTTCCGAAAACACAGGTTGACCGAGAAACACATGGTTGACCACGGATTCCTAATTTGGCCGAGAACCCCCAGTTCAGCTTAATTTCTATCTTATGTTTACACCTTACCCAGATTACTTGTTCCATGGTTCAAATTATGAACTTTTAACCCTTAATAATCATTATCCATACCCGTTTTACCTGCTTTACTATTCCATTATATAGATCTAGTTCGTTTTAGGCATAAAGCTTGTATCTTTATACATTAAAAAGGTTCTAGGCTAGGTCTAGGGTTCATTTGTGAGCCGTATGTTATCATAAGTCCATTAGGTTCATTTCAAATCATCAAGTTTGCATTTTTATGAAACATTTAGACCCGATCTACTCTAGGGTTATGTTTCATGGCAAACCGTTCCTAAAAACGTAACCTTTAAGATTAAAGCACATACCTTTAAGCGTATTTAGGCTTCAGGTTAGCCTGTTTATGAACTATGATCTTGTGTCTATCTTGTATACGGAGATCTCATCTATATTTGGCTTGATTTCGGTCTTGAATGCCTTCCTTTAGCTCGCGGCCGTATGAAGATGTTTAGGTGTGTGTTTTTAAGGTGTAGAGATAATAAGATGGATAAGTTGGATGGAAATGGAAAGATTTAGGGTTTAAGGGGTATTTATACTCCCTTAAGCCCATGGACCTAAAAGTCAACTTTCCTTTTTAGTCCATGATTAATTCTCTCTAATTAGCCTACCTCTCAATCCCTCTTTTATTATTTTATTTATTAATCCAAGCAAACTTTTCCGTTAAGAATAATATAAAAAATTATTATTTGAAATGAGGGATGTTACAATCATGCAACATTATAAGTTTCAACATCTATTTAATAATTTCAAATAAAACAAATATTCATTACAGTATCTCAAAAAACATAAACATCAAAAAGATATAAAAACATAATTAATATTGTCTCATTTAAGGGTCAACTACGTCTAGTTGGTGAGTTTCAAGTTTTACAAGTACGAACGAAAACCTGTATACGTAATCTTAGTATTCATATTTTGTAAATATGCGACGTAATTATACTAAGCCACGGGTGAATCCTCGACTAGTTTCCATTACATGGCCTCTCCCGCCCACGTACATCCTATGCCCATATTGGCTCTATTTGCCTCAAGTATGTACTATGTCTAACACCACATAACATGTTACAAAAGTTCGCATGGTCATGTGCAATTGAAAAGAAACATGTTTGGGCATACCCCTTCGGCCCTGTCAATTGGGTTTGTCAAACCGATAGTACTATTCACATCCCTTCGGCTCGTAGTTAATCACTCGTGTGGGAGGCCTTTCAAGTGTTAAAACTTAAATAATTCATATCATTATAAGTTTTCAAGTACATAAGTATATGTAAACATGCTTTCCACCCCAAAAGTTCGTAAAATAGTTTATTAAATGGGGACGTGAAACTCAACTTAACGTAGTCTTGATCGGTTACACGAGTAGTATGTATAATGCTTTCGAGTGTAGCTCGTATCCTATAATCGTATAGTACGGTTGTAACACCCCGTAACCGCAGCGGAAACGTACACGGGATGCAACAGACACATCTGATATCAACAGCATTGCTTATAAAGAAAATACCACTACATTAATTTATAACATATTACATTGTTGCGAGTTGCGTTACTGTCTAGGTGTTACACACATATATTGCCAATAAGACATTAATATAAATTCATTACAAAATACAGAGCAGCAAGCTTCCAACAGGTAGCACAGATAGTTAAGCACATATCAATCATTCCAACCTGGGCATACCTAGAAAGCATGTAAAGAAAACGGGTCAACTACGAATAGTTGGTGAGTTTCACTAATTTAAATAAACCATAGATCAGTATAAAAATCATATGTTAATGATGAAATTATGCTAAGCCCATTAATGAAAACTCTATTAACCCAAAAACACATTAAATGACCCCTGGGGACACTGTTAACCCAGAACATATCCAATAACCCCTGGGGACACTGTTAACCCAGTACATATCAAATAACCCCTGGGGACACTGTTAACCCAGCGCATATCAAATACCCTCTAGGGACACTGTTAACCCAGAACCATATCCAATAACCTCTGGGGACACTGTTAACCCAGAACCATATCCAGTAACCTCTGGGGACACTGTTAACCCAGTACATATCAAATAACCCCTGGGGACACTGTTAACCCAGCGCATATCAAATACCCTCTGGGGACACTGTTAACCCAGAACCATATCCAATAACCTCTGGGGACACTGTTAACCCAGAACCATATCCAATACCCTCTGGGAACACTGTTAACCCAGAAATATATCCAATAACCCTCTGGGAACTAAGTTACCCCAGAACAATTCCACCCGATAAACAAATTATCTATTCTATGCATCATACCATATATATATATAAAAATATACAAGTGTTTCCATACGATCGGTATGTACTTAGATAATTTAACACAATCATGCTTTCCGCCCCGGGAAAATATTTAAAACAGTTCATTAAAAGGGGCTCGTGAAAACTCACCTTTTTGTGAGTCTGTGGGTAATACAATGAACAGCTACGTGCCTGGATCTGTAATATAATATCTAGTCGTTACTATATAATTCCCATAAACTAAATCCGTATTAATCGGTACATCTGGGGACATTGTTAACCCAGTACTGTACTCGATCCGGGGACAATGTTAACCCCGTGACACTCCTAAGGACTCAGATTGTGCCATTACTTAGAGTCGGACGGTCAAAATTATCATTTTTATGTTTTCCTTGATTTGCGTGCCTAGCACGGTCATCCGTTTTTAGTTTCAAAAATGAATTTATTCACACTTAACCCAAAAATGGTGTTTGACTGTTATTTTAGTTAAAGTGATGAAATTAGAGCTCGGTTTGACACCCCGTTTGGCCGCGGGGCCCGTTTCCGTCATTTGGGTGCCGGAAACAGTAAAATCGGGTAAAATTACCCAAATCATCCGAATTATTTTCGGATGATTTATTTTTACTTAATTTACTAGTTTTATGAAAATGGTCCATTTTTAGGTTTTTATATACCAGTCAGCTCGCTTATACGAGTTTTGCCGTTTTACACGTTTTAAGCTTTAAATATTTGTTTTTATGTTCATTTTAGCACAAATAATTACCCGTTTAGTCTCGGGTCTTGAAATTTTGCACAAAACTTATTTTGACAGAAAGAAAATTTTACAAAATTTTTCCAGATTTATTTTCTTATATTTACATTTATTTATCAATTTTTAAATCTTATTAAAACACTAAATATGTCAAAAATACCAAAACACTTTAGAAAAATCCCAAATTTTTCTGGGATGATCTCTGTCATCCTCATAACTTCCTGGAATTTTTTCATATTTATTTTCCTATATTTACATTTATTTATCTATTTTTAAATCTTATTAAAACACTAAATATGTCAAAAATAACAAAACACTTTAGAAAAATCCCAAATTTTTCTGGGATGATCTCTGTCATCCTCATAACTTCCTGGAATTTTTCCAGAATTTAAAACTTATTTTTCAAGCCATTTTCACCCAAAACCGAGCTAGAAAGCCCTAGAACTCGTTTCACCGAAAAGCCTACTTAGACTTTTCCAACTGAGCTCAAATTTTGTGGGTGACTTTTATATGTTATAAAAAGCTTATCTTAAATTTTCCAGAATTTTTCATCATGTTTAGCTATTTTTCACTATTTTTGGCCAAAACCGAGCATTAAATTCACCAAATATTCATCTTTTATCCAAAAATTACCAAAAATTCACAGATCTCATATTTTCATGTGTAGATCATCTCTGTGAAATTTCGTGACCCGAATCTAAGCACACGAAAATATGTCCAAATCTCATATACACACGAAAACCGAACTATCTTGTGTTTTCTAGCTTTAGATCGCAAAGATCTTGGTTTCTAGCCTTTGCTAGCCGCTAGATACAACACTTACAAGCACAATAACACTATACCAAGCAAACTATACCAACAATCAAACCATTTCTTTCATAGTGTCGGTTTTTAAGTAAAAACAAAGGTTTTAACCGTAAAAATCCGTTCTCGACTCTTTTACTCATTTCTTGGACCAAGATCCTTTGTATAACATGTATACATCTCTTGATTATGCAAGAGTCAGTTTCATCTCGAGCTTTCACCCGTCTTTCACATGGAAAACTCATTTGACAATATTTCAACCGTAAAAATTCGTTCTAAACACTTTTAACTCATCACTTGGATCAAGATCCTTTGTATAACTTGTATACATCCCTTGATCACACGAGAATCGGTTCCATCTCGGGTTTTCACCCATATTTCACTTGAAACCTCACTTTCTCAAGAATTATGAAATTAAAAACAAGATTCAAGCATCAAATCATGTATATACCTTGAAGATCTTGGTGAAAAATGGATGAATCTTGGATGAAGGTTTGAAGATTGAGAGAGTTTGAGTGTTTTGGTGTTTTAAAAAAAAGAAATGAAGTGTGCGTGTGTGGTACAAAGACCGATCGGTCTTAGTGGAGGTGGGGGTGGGACCCACAAGTCCATTCTAAGCCACACACTCGGATATCCGTAATCCGGATAATGTTGTGGATAATCTGGTTCAGTTCGTTTCTCGTTTAAACTCGTAATTCGGCTTACAACGAGCATAAAATGATTGTTTTTCGGGTTAAAAATAAAATTTACATAAAACTGATTTAAAAACTTTAAAAAAACTCAACCATAACATTAAAACATCATATTGTCGGTATTTGTGCATCTTTTTCGGTTTGATTGATCGTCTCTTGCTTGGTTTGGTGTTAAAGGTTTCGTTTAGCGTACCGACGTACCATTAAATCGAAATCCTTTTTCTGTGCTATAATTCACCTATCCCGAAGCATTAATACTTCGTAAATATCACTAAACATTATATACATCGTCTATAATGTAATTCCCGATTCGTTCGGGTTTCAATAATCGTTCATTGGTTGATTGTAATTCCAATACGATTCACTATATAATCGAGTATGATTCGTACTATGAATCATATATACTCGTATATACGTACTATAACTCATATAATCAATATTTAAATGACACGTAAATAGTATATACCGGCTAGGGTATACCTGGATTTGCCGGAATCGTTACATTCTCCCCCCGTTATAAAAATTTCGTCCTCGAAATTTTACACGTCAACTACTTCCTTTTGAGGAAATAGGTGGGGGTATTTCTTCCGAAATTCATCCTTTCGTTCCCAAGTAAATTCTGGGCCTCGTTGCGAATTCCATCTAACCTTGACCAACGAGATCTTATTGTGTCTAAGTTGCTTGACTTTCCCGTCTACTATCTCTATGGGCTCCTCTACAATGTTGAGCCTATCACTTATTTGAACACCCTCTAAGGGTAACACAGATGTCTCATCTGCCAGACATCTTTTCAAATTTGACACATGAAACACATTATGAACTGCACTTAGTTCATCAGGCAGTTCTAATCGGTAAGCTACAGGACCGATTTTTGCAATAATATCGAATGGTCCAATATATCTCGGGGCTAACTTCCCCGCCTTGCCAAATCTAACCACACCCTTCCACGGTGATACTTTTAAATATACCTTTTCGCCCTTCTCAAACGACAACGGTTTCCGACGGGTATCGGCATAACTCTTCTGCCGATCCCGCGCGGCTTTCAGGTTGTTCTTAATTTCAAGAATCTTGCTGGTCGTCTCCTGGACCAGATCCGATCTAATGACCTGCGAGTCACCCACTTCAGACCAGCAAAGTGGTGATCGGCACTTCCGCCCATACAATGCTTCATAAGGTGCTGCCTTTATACTGCTATGGTAACTGTTATTATAGGAAAATTCAACGAGTGGGAGATGTTGATCCCAATTTCCCTTAAAGTCCAGTACGCAGGCACGAAGCAAATCCTCCAAAGTTTGAATGGTCCTCTCAGACTGACCATCGGTCTGAGGGTGGTAAGCTGTGCTTAGGTCAATACGTGTTCCCAACGCTTCTTGGACAGCTTGCCAAAGTTTGGAGGTGAAATGGCTATCCCTATCGGAGATGATCGAGATGGGGATGCCATGACGAGACACTATTTCATTTATATAAATTTGCGCAAGTCTCTCGGTGTTATAATTATTTCTAATTGGAATAAAATGTGCCGATTTGGTTAATCGATCCACGATTACCCAAATTGCATCATGACCTCGGGGCGTCTTGGGGAGGTGTGTCACAAAATCCATTGTGATCTGCTCCCACTTCCATTCCGGAATTTCCGGTTGTTGCAACATTCCCGAAGGTTTCTGGTGCTCCGCCTTAACCCTCGCACACGTCGTACACTTGCCGACGTACGTGGCTATATCCTTTTTCATACCTGGCCACCAGTAAAATTCTTTCACATCCTGGTACATTTTATCAGATCCCGGATGTATGGAATATTTCGACTTATGCGCTTCGTCCATGATTAATTCACGAAGGTCATGGAGGGTCGGAATCCAAATCCGATTTTTGAAATAGAGAATTTCGTCCACACGCTGTTCGAAATTCTTCTCATTCCCGTAAAGTCCTTCTTTATCCAATTGGTCCTCTTTCAACGCCTCGCGTTGAGCGACTCGAATCAAATCCGAAAGGTTTGACTGGACTATCATCCCCAACGCCCGCACTCGCAATGGTTTAACCCGATCCTTCCTACTCAAGGCATCGGCTACGACGTTAGCCTTGCCGGGGTGATATCGAATGTCACAGTCATAGTCACTCAGCAACTCGACCCATCTTCGTTGCCTCATATTCAGTTCTTTCTGATCGAATATGTGTTGCAAACTTTTATGATCAGTGAATATGGTGCACTTTGTACCGTAGAGATAGTGTCTCCAGATTTTAAGTGCAAAGATGACTGCTCCCAGTTCCAAGTCATGAGTAGTGTAGTTTTTCTCATGAACTTTTAACTGTCGAGACGCATAGGCTATGACCTTTTTATTTTGCATTAACACGCATCCTAACCCCTTACGGGATGCGTCACAATATACAACAAATCCATCGTCTCCGTCGGGGAGACTTAAGATTGGCGCTTGGCACAATCTTTGTTTTAGCGTTTGAAACGCCATTTCCTGCTCTTCACCCCATTCATACTTCCGATCCTTTTGAGTCAGGAGGGTTAAAGGTTGGGCGATGCTGGAAAAGTTCTCTATAAATCGACGATAGTATCCAGCTAAGCCTAAGAATTGGCGGATTTCCTTTGGAGATTTAGGTGCTTGCCAATCCTTAATTGCTTCAACTTTACTCGGATCAACGTGTATTCCTTGGTGATTTATAACGTGACCGAGGAATTGCACCTTTTGTAACCAGAAGTTACACTTGGAGAATTTTGCATACAACTTCTCCTGATCCAAAAGTTCCAAAATTAACCTCAAATGTCGCTCATGTTCTTCTTTACTTTTTGAATATATCAAAATATCGTCAATAAATACAATGACGAATTTGTCGAGGTAGGGTTTACAGACTCGGTTCATGAGATCCATGAACACCGCTGGCGCATTTGTTAGCCCAAAAGGCATAACTAAAAATTCGTAGTGGCCGTAGCGAGTCCGAAACGCGGTTTTCGGGATATCCTCCTCTTGAATTCTAACTTGGTGGTATCCCGATCTAAGATCAATTTTTGAGAAATAGTTCGCACCTTGTAGTTGGTCGAACAAATCGTCGATTCGGGGAAGAGGATACCTATTTTTGATGGTTAATTTGTTCAATTCCTTGTAGTCAATGCACATTCGAAGGCTTCCGTCCTTCTTTTTCACAAATAGTACAGGTGCACCCCACGGGGAATAACTGGGACGTATAAACCCCTTATCCAACAATTCCTGCAACTGGTTGGATAGTTCTTGCATCTCGGACGGTGCAAGTCTGTAAGGGGCCTTAGCAACAGGGCCGGCTTGAGGTAATAAGTCGATTCTGAATTCAACTTGTCGGGTTGGCGGTAATCCAGGAAGTTCTTCTGGGAAAACTTGTGGAAATTCGCGCACCACTGGAATATCGTCCACCCGTTTTTCCTCAGAATCAGCGGCCGTCAGGCTCACTAGATACGCCACACATCCCTGACGTATATATTTCAACACCTTGAGGTGGGATATAAATGGCATCATGGTGCCGGATTTTTCTCCCTGCACTAATACCTCCTCGTCATCCGACACCCGGATCTTGACGACTTTCTTTTCACAATTTATTTCTACCTTGTTGCGTGCTAGCCAATCCATTCCCACTATCACATCAAAACTACCCAGTTCTACCGGTAACAAGTCAATCAGAAAGGATTGTTCGTTTAGAATAAAAGGACAATTCCGAACGATCTGATTGACTATCATGGTCTTACCGTTAGCGACTTCTACGGTATAGGGTTCTATGGATTCACTAACCGGCATGTTTGCTATTAATAGGAATTTAACGGAGACAAAACTTCTATCAGCACCCGTATCAAATAATACTGAAGCGTAATGATCAGAAACAAGGAATGTACCTGTCACTACGCTGGGGTCCTGGCGTGCTTCGCTCGCCCCTATCACGAAAGCTCGGCTTCTCGCCGGGTTGGACGACGATGCCTGACCCGTGGGTTGTCTCCCGTTTCCTCCTTGGTTCAGTTTCGGGCAGTTTCTTTTGAAGTGATCCGTGCTGCCGCATTCGTAGCAGGCACGGCTAGTGGTCACCATTTGGTTTCCTTGCGGGTTTTGCTGCAGGGCTGGTTGGGTCCTAAATGGTTGAGCACGAATTGGTTGCGGTTGTCGATTTAGGTTGTTCAGGTTTGTCCTACATCTGGGTGCGTAGTGCCCAAACCTGCCACACCGGTGGCACACCACCTCTTTGCACGCGCCACCATGGTGGTAACCACATTTCCCACATTTAGGAAACGTTCCCCTCTGCGGTTCTTGCCTTCCGCCCGAACTAGTCATGGCGTAGTTCTGGGCAGTGGGTCTAGCACGTTTACCTTGCTGTTTCTCCCGGATCCTATTGTCATACGTACCTCGCTTTCCTCCGGCCGACTCTCCTGTCGTCTTTAGCGATCCACTCCTTAAGAAATCATACGTGACAATACCAGCCTGTGTCACTGCACCCTCATATGTCTGGTGTCCTCCCGCGTTAACTATACTCCTCACTACTGGAGTAAGTCCCCAAATATAACGTTCCACCCTCTTTGACTCTGGGGTGACCAACCACGGCACTAATCGTGACAGTTCATTAAACCGGTTGGTATATCCCAAGTGGTCCGCCCCATGCATCTCTAGGTTCCACAACTCATGTTCCAGTTTCTGCAATTCATTCTTTGGGCAGAAATGTTTCAAAACAAGATCCTTAAGCTCTGTCCAGGTCATGCGGTTTGTCGCCGCCTGACCTCGAGTCTGTACTATGGTGTTCCACCATGTCAAGGCATGGTCTGTGAACGTACAGGTGGCGTACTTAACGACACAATCCTCGGGACAGTTGCTGATATTCACCACTGACTCTATTTTCTCTAACCATTTCACTAACCCATTCGGTCCTTCCGACCCGTTAAACTCTAAAGGCTTGCATAACATAAAGTCCTTGATTGAACAACCCCTGGATGGTCCAGTGCGGTTGGTCTCTACGGTAGGTATAGGGCCATTACTGTCGGTAGCGACCACCGTAGGCGGTGCGTCATTACTCGGAATCGTGTTATCGGTAGGTGGAGGATTAGCATTATGTTCCCCGCCATTATTTATGGGCGTTTGATTGCTCGGAGGGGTTGGATTAGACGAATTATTAATACTGGCGGCGATGCGCGATACTATATCCGGTATCGCCGCCTCCAACTGTTGAGCAATCAAACGGCTCACATCTACTTCCGATATTTTCGTTGATCGTTTCGGTGCCATTCTACACAATCATCAAAGAAATATATATAATCAATACCATCTCAAAACATAAAACACAATACATATTTCATTCATTAGTAAACATTGATTCATATTACACAAACATCAGTTTACATACTTTCAGTCAACATTACATAACTAGGTTTTAATACAATGGGCCTACGTTGGTATCATCCTCGACATAACCCACAATGGGTCAGTGCTTGAATGATACCCAAAAGTATCGATAATGATATGCCCTAAAAGAGACCCCCTATGGGCCAGTGGTTGTATCATACTAAACAAGATTCACTCCATGTTAGCATCACCACTAACTGCTCACATGGAGTATCAAAAAGCGGTTCAAGATTCTACCATCTAACACATCTACACATGGTGGTAAACCAACCCCACCAACACCACCACCAGCACCACCAACACCGCCACCATAACCCGGATTCGGGTTTCCATCTGGCCGATAAACCAGTGGGAGTATGAGCACTCCCTCTTTAACTGGTTAATAGCATACTGGTGGTCCAGTATGCTGTCCCCGAGGTACGCCCGCCTTTGTACCCCCACAACCAGGGCGGCAGATTGCTCGTTCACCTGTTCGGTGAGAACACGTAGCCAAGCCGCCAAGTCCCGTTCCTGCCTCGGAAGACCCCACACAGGTAGGGTCGCAGGCTCGGGCTGGGGGCGGGAAGACTCGCCCCGGTGGTATGTGGATCTGGGTGGGGTAACGGTGGGCGGGACATACGGGGCACTGATCCCCGCCGTGAGGTGGGGACCGTGTCTGGGGGGAATCGGGGCGGTCTGTGGTGCGGGTGGTGTAGGAGATCTGGTAACCCTAGCAGGGGAGGGTAAACTAGCACTCCTAGCTGGGGTGGTCTGTCTAGAGGCACTATGACTAGCCTCTGAAGGCTCGGAGCTGGGTGCTAAACTTGGGCTTCCAGAGGCCCCGGAACTGACCTCTTCCGGGTCCTCTTCCGTCGACACACTAGATGTTCTTGCCATTTTTACCTGCACACAAGTTAACAAACATATAGTCCCTTTCCATAGTGTAATTCATAATTAAATTAATCATGCACTTACTTATACAATTTTGCCACATAATAATATTATTATACATTTACACATATGTTGCCAATTTTACCTATTTAAGTCCCCCGTGACTTCCCCTGAATTCCCTCGTGCAGACAAGTCTGTTATTATGTTCCGGACCATAATAACCCACTTGTCCATCCAAGTTCATCCCGATCTCGTCACATTATATTATTAGTTGATATTCAGATCCTATAATACTTGAGCTACTGGTTATATTTTAGGTATCTTTTTCAGACATCCTAATTCTTTATAACCAATGGCTCTGATACCAAGTTCTGTAACACCCCGTAACCGCAGCGGAAACGTACACGGGATGCAACAGACACATCTGATATCAACAGCATTGCTTATAAAGAAAATACCACTACATTAATTTATAACATATTACATTGTTGCGAGTTGCGTTACTGTCTAGGTGTTACACACATATATTGCCAATAAGACATTAATATATATTCATTACAAAATACAGAGCAGCAAGCTTCCAACAGGTAGCACAGATAGTTAAGCACATATCAATCATTCCAAGCTGGGCATACCTAGAAAGCATGTAAAGAAAACGGGTCAACTACGAATAGTTGGTGAGTTTCACTAATTTAAATAAACCATAGATCAGTATAAAAATCATATGTTAATGATGAAATTATGCTAAGCCCGTTAATGAAAACTCTATTAACCCAAAAACACATTAAATGACCCCTGGGGACACTGTTAACCCAGAACATATCCAATAACCCCTGGGGACACTGTTAACCCAGTACATATCAAATAACCCCTGGGGACACTGTTAACCCAGCGCATATCAAATACCCTCTGGGGACACTGTTAACCCAGAACCATATCCAATAACCTCTGGGGACACTGTTAACCCAGAACCATATCCAGTAACCTCTGGGGACACTGTTAACCCAGTACATATCAAATAACCCCTGGGGACACTGTTAACCCAGCGCATATCAAATACCCTCTGGGGACACTGTTAACCCAGAACCATATCCAATAACCTCTGGGGACACTGTTAACCCAGAACCATATCCAATACCCTCTGGGAACACTGTTAACCCAGAAATATATCCAATAACCCTCTGGGAACTAAGTTACCCCAGAACAATTCCACCCGATAAACAAATTATCTATTCTATGCATCATACCATATATATATATAAAAATATACAAGTGTTTCCATACGATCGGTATGTACTTAGATAATTTAACACAATCATGCTTTCCGCCCCGGGAAAATATTTAAAACAGTTCATTAAAAGGGGCTCGTGAAAACTCACCTTTTTGTGAGTCTGTGGGTAATACAATGAACAGCTACGTGCCTGGATCTGTAATATAATATCTAGTCGTTACTATATAATTCCCATAAACTAAATCCGTATTAATCGGTACATCTGGGGACATTGTTAACCCAGTACTGTACTCGATCCGGGGACAATGTTAACCCCGTGACACTCCTAATGACTCAGATTGTGCCATTACTTAGAGTCGGACGGTCAAAATTATCATTTTTATGTTTTCCTTGATTTGCGTGCCTAGCACGGTCATCCGTTTTTAGTTTCAAAAATGAATTTATTCACACTTAACCCAAAAATGGTGTTTGACTGTTATTTTAGTTAAAGTGATGAAATTAGAGCTCGGTTTGACACCCCGTTTGGCCGCGGGGCCCGTTTCCGTCATTTGGGTGCCGGAAACAGTAAAATCGGGTAAAATTACCCAAATCATCCGAATTATTTTCGGATGATTTATTTTTACTTAATTTACTAGTTTTATGAAAATGGTCTATTTTTAGGTTTTTATATACCAGTCAGCTCGCTTATACGAGTTTTGCCGTTTTACACGTTTTAAGCTTTAAATATTTGTTTTTATGTTCATTTTAGCACAAATAATTACCCGTTTAGTCTCGGGTCTTGAAATTTTGCACAAAACTTATTTTGACAGAAAGAAAATTTTACAAAATTTTTCCAGATTTATTTTCTTATATTTACATTTATTTATCTATTTTTAAATCTTATTAAAACACTAAATATGTCAAAAATACCAAAACACTTTAGAAAAATCCCAAATTTTTCTGGGATGATCTCTGTCATCCTCATAACTTCCTGGAATTTTTCCATATTTATTTTCCTATATTTACATTTATTTATCTATTTTTAAATCTTATTAAAACACTAAATATGTCAAAAATAACAAAACACTTTAGAAAAATCCCAAATTTTTCTGGGATGATCTCTGTCATCCTCATAACTTCCTGGAATTTTTCCAGAATTTAAAACTTATTTTCAAGCCATTTTCACCCAAAACCGAGCTAGAAAGCCCTAGAACTCGTTTCACCGAAAAGCCTACTTAGACTTTTCCAAATGAGCTCAAATTTTGTGGGTGACTTTTATATGTTATAAAAAGCTTATCTTAAATTTTCCAGAATTTTTCATCATGTTTAGCTATTTTTCACTATTTTTGGCCAAAACCGAGCATTAAATTCACCAAATATTCATCTTTTATCCAAAAATTACCAAAGATTCACAGATCTCATATTTTCATGTGTAGATCATCTCTGTGAAATTTCGTGACCCGACTCTAAGCACACGAAAATATGTCCAAATCTCATATACACACGAAAACCGAACTATCTTGTGTTTTCTAGCTTTAGATCGCAAAGATCTTGGTTTCTAGCCTTTGCTAGCCGCTAGATACAACACTTACAAGCACAATAACACTATACCAAGCAAACTATACCAACAATCAAACCATTTCTTTCATAGTGTCGGTTTTTAAGTAAAAACAAAGGTTTTAACCGTAAAAATCCGTTCTCGACTCTTTTACTCATTTCTTGGACCAAGATCCTTTGTATAACATGTATACATCTCTTGATTATGCAAGAGTCGGTTTCATCTCGAGCTTTCACCCGTCTTTCACATGGAAAACTCATTTGACAATATTTCAACCGTAAAAATTCGTTCTAAACACTTTTAACTCATCACTTGGATCAAGATCCTTTGTATAACTTGTATACATCCCTTGATCACACGAGAATCGGTTCCATCTCGGGTTTTCACCCATATTTCACTTGAAACCTCACTTTCTCAAGAATTATGAAATTAAAAACAAGATTCAAGCATCAAATCATGTATATACCTTGAAGATCTTGGTGAAAAATGGATGAATCTTGGATGAAGGTTTGAAGATTGAGAGAGTTTGAGTGTTTTGGTGTTTTAAAAAAAAGAAATGAAGTGTGTGTGTGTGGTACAAAGACCGATCGGTCTTAGTGGAGGTGGGGGTGGGACCCACAAGTCCATTCTAAGCCACACACTCGGATATCCGTAATCCGGATAATGTTGTGGATAATCTGGTTCAGTTCGTTTCTCGTTTAAACTCGTAATTCGGCTTACAACGAGCATAAAATGATTGTTTTTCGGGTTAAAAATAAAATTTACATAAAACTGATTTAAAAACTTTAAAAAAACTCAACCATAACATTAAAACATCATATTGTCGGTATTTGTGCATCTTTTTCGGTTTGATTGATCGTCTCTTGCTTGGTTTGGTGTTAAAGGTTTCGTTTAGCGTACCGACGTACCATTAAATCGAAATCCTTTTTCTGTGCTATAATTCACCTATCCCGAAGCATTAATACTTCGTAAATATCACTAAACATTATATACATCGTCTATAATGTAATTCCCGATTCGTTCGGGTTTCAATAATCGTTCATTGGTTGATTGTAATTCCAATACGATTCACTATATAATCGAGTATGATTCGTACTATGAATCATATATACTCGTATATACGTACTATAACTCATATAATCAATATTTAAATGACACGTAAATAGTATATACCGGCTAGGGTATACCTGGATTTGCCGGAATCGTTACAACGGTTAACACTAATACAGTGTTTAAACTAAATCCGGCTTTATAACTACTCTGGGTATAGCTGTTAGGCCCAGAACAAGTCAATAGTCTTAGATTTTGGCTCGGTTTCACCTTTTTTCCGTGCCTGGCCAAGTTGATCGTTTACGCATTTCAGAAATAGGTAAGATCACATAAACTTAAGTAAACAAATTGTTTGATAAATGATTTGATTTATAAAAGAAGTTTAAGGTTTCGGTATCTTGATTGATCACAATGTTCGTTTCAGTTTTCATACGGGTTTGATTATACAAAACGCGTGCAATCCACCCGATTGTCCGGTAATCTCGTAAAAAGTTCGTTTTTATCAATTTCATCCATAACTGTGATATTTGACCACTTTTGACATTTTGACATATAAATCAGTTCATTAAACACATAACTGCCGGTTTTGTTTAAACATATATAATCTAAATCTTCAAATAATCCTAACTATTTATGCAATTATATATAAATTATGATAGTTTTATTAAAAAATATATTAAAATCTGTAGAGTTTTATAAAAATATTTTCAGAATTTTTATACTTAACTATTTATTTATAAAAAATCATTTTATGCGTTATAATTACCCGACAAATACCCGGTTTATACCAAATGATTCCCGAAAAATCCGATAATTTTTCTAAATGGTTATAGTACCATAACACAACCCCATCAAAATTCCCAGAACTTAATTCTTTGACCAAAATACCCGTTTGTGCATTTTTCAGCTGTTGAAACTCGATAAAAAAGCAAATGCACAAACCATACTTAGATATCTCCAAATGATCGCAAACTTTGCCAGTGATTTTACCATAACATTTCCTATTTTTGAACTAATTTCAAAAATTTTCATGAAGTTTAACTATTTTTCCCAAATAAACTCCAATAAACGGTATTAAATTCGCCAAATATTATTCGTTTATCGAAAAAATACCAAATTTGAACAGGGACTCACTTACATGATACCTAATGTTCCTAAAAAGTTTCACAACCTAACAACAAGCACGTCACAACCTAATACTAAATTGCCCCGGAACAAGTAATACGGTAATTACCTTGTCGGTTTTCGATAGTTTTCGGTGGTTTTAACGACTCTCCGGGTCTTGGGTCACAAAGTCAGTGCATCTACATATCGTACAATATAAAACCAAGCATAAATCATCCATAGTTCAGCCTTGTTAATTAGGGTTTCGGTTTTGGTTTCAAACCGAACGTCGAACGGCAAAAACGCCATATTCATATTCTAATCCGTGTTTTTGGTCAAAAATCTATATGTTTCTGCTTTGTAAACATGTTTAACATCAAAAAATGATTTTAGGTGATTTTTATGCTTTTTGGATGGTTAAGCATGTTTAAAACTAATCTAGACTTAAATTTCCATGTTTAATCTTTGTTAATCAAGTAAAATCCTCATGAAAATTGATGTTACCTCGAAGTTTTTAGGCTGGAAGATGAAGGAAATCAGCAGAACTTGATCTTGATTGATTTTTTTTGTGAAAATATCCCATTATTTTAACTTATACAACAAACTAGAAAGGAAGGGGGGTCCACCCCACTTGCGGCCGGCCCAAAGAAGGGGCTATTGGCCCTCCTTTTGGCCCATTAATGCCTTGGTTTCCATATCGCGCGTAAATCTCATCCAAAATTTAATTTAGTTCGACTGCGAAAAACAGCGCGAAAACGAGTGTTTTTCAGCCCATTTTTATAAAATAAGAAAAATGTAATGACTCATTGTAAAAATCCAAAATATTTTCACGGATTGCTTGGAACACGTCATATAAGTGTTTTATAAATATTTTTCAGCTTGACGGATGCTACAATGCTCGTTTTGATGTTAACGACTACGTTTAAATCAATAGCGTATCGATAAACAAAACATTTTCGTTTAAATGGTTTTAAACATACTGGGGCCTAAATATAAATATGTTAGCCACAATAATATATATATATGTATAGCTCATATATAACCACTCAGTATATATACGGGTCTTAATCAGTATCGATCAGTTACTCGTTTAATCACTACGAATTAACCAATTTATCATTTACTCGCTACATAGTGAATAAATTATACCTCGTTTTCTCACGAATGTCACAATACAGTATATATAAAAATAAGTAGTGCAACAAGTCATATGAGAATAAAAAATTATCCAAAAGAGCAAGTATAATTGAGATGTTGAGAAGCACAAACCTATAACGACTGGCTTATAATCACACTATTCTGAGATTACCTTGGACCTCTTCGAATGCGGTTCACGTAAATCATGTAAGCACATAAAAAAATAAGGTATAAATTGTTAACACATAAGACAATAGTTGCAGTTTTGTGTATAAGTATATATGAGAAATACAATTTACGCATATGTCCCCAAAACGTAAGAAAACAAGTAAAAAGAAGGGAATGTGGTACTCACCAAAAACACGAACAAAAGTGAATAGATAGTAATAAAAATGACGAAAGCGGATCACGCGCGTTGACGATAAGGCCTAATAAGGAAAACGAATACGAAGATACTAAGTAAATGAAATAGATCGAATAAGAGAGCTCGTTAATTAAAATTATTATTAAGTTAATATTATATTCTTTTTAATCATAATTAATATAATATTTTATTTTATATAAAAATTATTAGTTTGTTAAATTATAAACAAAGTACAATATAATACATTATTATATAAATGTTTAAGTACAATATACTACTCAACAAAAAGTATTTGCAGGTAGTAGCTGGAGAAGATGGCATTCGTATGGGTGGTCAGAGAAGATGGCCAGTTGCAAGTGGTGGTCGAAGAAGATGGCTGGAAGTTGTAGGTACAGTGGTCGACCGACAAAATCTGTTTGGATCTCCACCGCCGGTGATAATGATGGGGGTTGTGGGTACCAATGCTGGTTGCTGTGGATTGGCATGGTGGTCGTCGGGGTTCCGGTGATGGTTGCAGGGGTGGTGGACTGGTGGTGTTGTGATGGTTGTGGGTTGTAAACAGTGGAGTTGATTTTTTGTTAGGTTAAAGATCATATGATGAAGATGATGGGTTTAGTGGTGGGTCTAACATATCGCAATATATAACGTTCCATGACAAAATGGCACAGTCAGCCTCCACGTAACGTTCCACTACAAATTATTTTATACAGCTGGGATGGCCACGTCAGACAAAGACTAACGGAGTTAACTTGCGCTAGTCACGGCCAGTTAAAAACAAATACACAAATAATTGGTACTGTCAGCAAACAAGTGTAAAGTTGGACTGATATTTACCAATAGAGCATAGTTTGGATTATTTTAAACCAATTTTCCGATCTATAAAGATTTTATATAAGTAAAACACATCTTTAATAATATTACTAATTTATTAAATTTGTTTAAAAGTATATTATAATATTTTATTGTAAAAAAATTTTATTTAAGTAAAATACATCTTTAAAAATACTTATTAGTTTGTTAAAACATCTAATAAGTTTGTCCATTTTGTATATATATATATATATATATATATATATATATATATATATATATATATATATTTGTATAGCCGAAAATATTAGTTTACGTGGTATAATATATATACCTACGCATATATACATATATGTCTACATATGCGTACATACACAAATGAAAAGTGCGAGAAAAATAGTATTATATGATCGATTTTTAAAAAAAGTAATTGTTTAATGATGATTATTACTATTATTTTGATTATAATGATTTAAAAAGGAAGATAAAAAAACTAAAATATCGGGGTGGCAAAGGGTCGAACCCGCCACCTGCCCCCCGCAAGTCTTATGGCTTAACCAGCGACGTGCAACATAACCCAACTCTGATTAATTATAAATAGAAGAATAAGCAATCAGATTTTAGTATAAACCCTAACAGATTCAACTGGATTGAATCTGTTATGGTTAATCCAATTAGCCTTAGGGCTTTTGTTCCACATGTTCTCGAGATTATAACTATATATTTATTTACCTCTATCGACGATCGGAAATGGGTTAAACTGACACTACAGTAGCCCGACGCTTTAAAGTTTGTGAACGATGATCAACAGGCTAAACTAATTCAATGAAATATAGGGTAAAGGTCAGCGATGGTTAGGTGACTAAGTCTGGTAGATTAATTGGATTTATATGAAGGTTTGCTTGTAAAACAATATAGGGTTAGGGTCTGTTAACAAATATACGAATTGCAGATTTGATTTGATTCATTTAACATAATAGAAGTGTTGGTTAGGTCGTATTAGGAATGTATAATGCATATGTTGATTCAATTGCAGTAATAGATGCTAGAATTAATGTCCAAGATACGTAAATGAAATCGGGTATACGAAAAGGATAATGGGTTTGAGTTCGGATCTTGGGTGTTCAGATTTTTTTGATGGGTTATAACAAGAATTTGCATTCTAGTCCCTATATATTGTGGGTGGAAGCATAATAAGGTACAAGTTTGTTTAGGGTGATTATGGACATTACTTGAAAGTTATAATTATCTATATTACATAACTAATTAAGATTAATATAATATTAATTAATCTACTCGATAAATACGTTATCTTAATTAGTAAAATGACTTGAACGTAAGAGCGGGTTGGGTTAGATAATAATTTAAAAGTCCGAATTGTTACAAGGAACACCTATTACTTCAACACAAATATGTGATATTAAAATAGACAGAGGTTTGTTGGATCTTGGAGCTTGTGTGAGTATTTATTGTCACACCCTAGCCTAAGGCGAAGATGCCAGGGCTTGAGCTGATTGCTTATAGCTCTCAAGGTACTATCATGCAATAATTTGAAAATGACAATATCTATTTATTTAATTTAAATATTCAACAAAATCCAAATAAAGAAAGTGCATCATTCATAAATAAAACAAACAAGGAAATAAATAATCCGAATTAATTTAAGTCTTGATAATCCTTCTTTAGCATATCAATCTGTAAGTTATTCAATAAATCTTCATAAATCAGTTCAAACAGTAACTTTCATATGCGTAGAAATAAAACATATTTTTGTCAACACGAGATTAAGTGAGTAAAACCCCAGTTATTTTAGATACAATATAATATTTAAAGGAAAACGCAAACTGTTCATGTGAGATGACAATTTAACATAGCATGGACACAATTCAAACAAATATAAAGAAAGGGCTAAACCGTTGCCATGCGAATCGTGCATTGGTTACCAAAAATTAGTTGTCGGTGAAACTATTGTTATGCGATTGGATGCCGACCACTACGACGGTCGTATGATCATACAATAATCATGGACCTCTCCGAATGCGGTAAAATAAAGTAAGTAAGCAAGTAGCAAGTTAGGCATAAATTGATACACGCACAAGGATTAAACAGTTGCAAGTTGGGGATACTATATAGTATATAAATAATGTAGATACGCGTAAGTCACCAAAAGGTTTAAAATAAGTAAAAATAGGTGAGTGAGATACTCACCTGATTGGCGGAACAAAACACAAGAGAGGATGTGAGAAAGATGAGCCCTTTGGGATTCACCGTAAAGGATTCCTAATTAAATAATATAATATTATGGGTTATTTATAAACGATATAGCACTTATAATGAATTTAGGATTTCGATATTATTTGAGTTATGCTTGTGATTTGTATGTTAATGATTGAACGATTAATCTTTACGGGGTATAGTTATTGCAAAAACGATATGATTAGTTTAAATATATATATGAGTTGGAATATTCTATAACAATAAATGTTTAAATAAATTATTATAATAAAATTTATTTTAGAATCTTTAACATAAGTCTAACGGTAAGGATATAATTAATACATTTAAAACGTTTGATATATTTTCATATAACAAGAATACATATAATATATACACACACACACACACACACACATATATATATGAAAATTTTATTACGAGATTTATTTGACAGAAAACGTTTACTTAAATATGTCGGTTTAAATAAAAGATTGTTTATTTGGTGACTAATACTAATTATAATATATTTATAACAAGTTAAAACAAACAAAACACATTAAAAAGAAAAATAACAAAATCTGAACTCTCCCGGGATTCGGACACGGGTAAATGGCTGGCACAAGAGGTTAACACACACACACCAGCCATTCGCGTTGGTGTGTCAGTTGTGCACTGAACAAAAACAAAATTATAAATACAATATTTGATTAATCCGTATTGAACATAAACCCTAGGATTCACGATTGATAAATCTGTTCTATGTTTGCTTAAATTGATTTAGGGTTAATCTTAATTGATAATAGATGAACTGAATCTATGTTTTAATTACATTAAAAGCTGCTAGTTTGATGGTGAAAGACGAACGGAAATTGACGGCACAACGAAGAACAAGAACAACAAGTTATGAGAAAACATAATGCAATTAAGGTTAGGGGTTTTGATCTCGATAATGGGGGAATCTGCAACATAGACTAATTGAATTATTTTTGTGATTATATAGAAGACGGTGTCATATATTATTGTTAATTCGTATCTATTAGATCTCGTTTTTCAAATTGGTTGTGTCGTTGTGGTTGTAATATACGCATACACGATCTATGGTGATTATTTCCAATTATATTACCAGATTAAGCTACAAGAAAACTATATGGGGCATGTTTACGGGTTATGGATACGGGTTGGAAGGATCTGGATTGGGTTATAATAATTATAAATCATATTTGCAATATGGTCCTTCAAGTTCTAATGTGGATACAAAAAGAGGTTAAAACTATGTTTAAAGTTAGTTTTGTATATTTTACATGATATTAGAGGATAATTGAATGAATATAATAACATTATAATAATAACTTAATAAAAATGATTTTTTTATTGATTAAATGATCAGAAACAAAAACGGGTCGGATAAAATATGTATATATCTTATAAACGAAAATCCGAGTTGTTACAGTATCCCCTACTTTTGGGAATTTCATCCCTAGAAAAATACCGAAACAAAACCATTAAATTTTGAGGAAGATACAATTTTAGATATAATTCAAAATTCATTAAAACACGAAACTTTGAGTACTCGTAACAACGCTACAAATGTCAATCCGATAAAGACACTTATATATAGGATGTACCAGCAGCGTATCCACCATGTCCTTATCATCTAAACATTGGTACCGTTACATAAAACTACTTTCAGTTCTAGATTATAACACACTATTGTTCGTCCTATGATTTCCATGCGAGGACTTTGGTAATTACGTAGGCCTCCATAATTACTTACATCGTCGGATAGTCCACACAGTTCTTCCCATCACGTGGGTTACAAAACATATGAAACACATGATTTTGTGAAAACAAGAATCTTAATACGTTTTGGTTACAAATAGAAGATGGTCATTGTGTAAAATATTGCTAAAAATGAATTAAATTTTTTTTAGTATAAGGATTAAATCATAAGAGTTGGAATGGAAAGGATCCCTTATAGTGGATATTGAGATGGGTTAGGATTGAACGAGAATAAACAAATTAAAAGAGAAGTACCGTACCGTAAACAATTGTCTTTGGAAAAGTAAGATTAATTTTAATGTCTAACATAAAACGCTATCGATAGATTATTAAATTGTATTTTTTTTCAAAATCAAAATCAAATAAAGAGTTGCTATAGTGTATGATTGATTAGACAAAATATGTTTAAATAAAAATGACGAAAACAATAAAAGTCTTCATTGAGAAACTTTATTACGATTTGTTTGCTCCATCTGATTTAAAGCACCCTGATTAAATAAATTTATAAAAAATGAATAATTGAGGTTAATTTATTTCAGATTACTTGACAAGGTTGAACTTGAACGGGGTGCAAAAACAAGGTCTAATTGGGGTAGATTTGGTAAACTTAAGCTTGACAGTCATGGGTGGTGTGGTAGGGTGCAGACATAGCTTGAGCTTATTGAACATGAATAAGTTGAGGACACACATGGCGTAGATGATTAGGGTTTCCATAGTTGTAGCAAGCACGTGTAGTAGGTGTGTGGGGTTAAGTAAAAAACATAGACCGTTGTGGGGTGACTTGTGCACTGGACGATGTATGGCAAGTATTTGCAAGGATGATCGAAGCGATTACATTGGGTGCAAAAATGACATGAGCATTGAGTCGAATGATGAAAGTTACCAGTGGGGCATAACGAGCGAATACCGATGTAAAGTTTCTTTCTCTGGATACTTTGATTTTGTCAAGGTTTATGATTGATTTGATTAAAAGCATAGTTTTAATGATTAGACTTGCTCTTGTTGTTATTGTTATGAGAATGAGTAGGAGTAAATGAATTTAAATTATCAGCTAAGATGTTAATAAGCATGATTGAATTAGTTAAATTAGTGTTCTGAATTTAAGTTTATATTCTAGAGTTTGCAGGAGCTATATCCTTGACTATACGAGTGATCATAAAGCGGTTTAAAGAAAGCAGATGATTAATTTTAATTAAAACGATGGTGACTTAAAGAAAACATTCTATGATTAAATAAGTTGTGGTTTTATGAGATGGTTGATAAATTGTGTAAATTTTATATGACTTATTGAGGAAAAATAAAAATTTGATAACTTGTTGTTAGTGAATGATTTGTGCTCAAACGTAGGAATTAAAATATTTTTGAGTAGGTGAATAGATCGAAATCCATAAATTTTTTATTCAACCGTAATTGAGTAAACAAACCAAATAATAAGATGTTGTTGCAAATATAATTGAGTAAACAAACAAATAAACAAACAACGAATGCCGATAAGTGTTACATGGTGTTTTAACCGACTAAACTAAATAATGAATAAATGAATGTAAACATGAGTAGTTGAAGCATCTCATGTATCACCACGGATGATAATGCTCCAACGAAATATCATAAATAAAGCGAATTGTGCAAATGAACAGTTGGTGTGTTCATGGCGTCCCATGTTTTTTGACCCGACTAGACATTTTAAAAACAGTAAAACATAATAGAGAGTGTAACCGTTTAGCCGATTACATTAAATACTTAAAGTGTCGGTTGCATGACAATTTCCACTATAGCGGGGAATCTTGTCACACTCCCTAGTTTTAAATAAAAAGAGCAAAAGCAAGGATATGGGATTCTCAAGGAATTTTCCAATAAAAAGCAATCAACTAACTTTAAATAAAAATATTTGGGGAGAAGTCATAAAAAAATTTTGAGGGTGAGACATGGTCTCGGAGTTATAAAAATATTTTCAATGTGAAGCATAGCTTCGGAGTTGTGTGTGCATGACAATATAGTAATAAACAATAATTAAACAATTATCTAAGAAAGCTATAAACAAATAATTTGAACACATAAGGCAAACAGATAAGCACGTATGGGGCTCATAAGCATGTTATTAAGGCACCATTAACGACCTATCTTAAGCATTCGGCTCTAATATCAATCTGACATACCCCAATATAAGGCGGAAATGTCGGGGCGTGAGCTGATTGCTCACAGCTCTCAAGGAAATATCATGAAACAATTTGAAAATGACAATATCTATTTATTTAATTTAAATATTCAACAAAATACAAATAAAGGAAGTACATCATTCATAAATAAAACAAACAAGGAAAGAAATAATCCAAATTAAATTTAATTCTTGATAATCCTTCTCTAGCATATCAATCCCTAAGTTCTTCAATAAATCTTGATAAATCAGTTCAAACAGTAACCTGCATATGCATAGCAAATAAAATAGATTTTTGCCAACACGAGTTTGGTGAGTAAAACACCAGTTATTTGAGATACAATATAATATTTGAAGGAAAACGCAAACTATTCTTGTGAGAGAACAATTTAACCTTAGCATGTACACAATTCAAACAAATATAAAGAAAGGGCTAAACCGTTGTCATGCGAATCGGGAATTATTTGCCAAAAATGAGTTGCGGTGAAACTATTGTCATGCGATTGGATGTTGGCCACTATGACGGTCATATGATCATACAATAATCATTGACCTCTCCGAATGTGGTAAAATAAGGCACGTAAGCCAATAGAAATTAGGCATAAAATGATATACACACAACGATTAAACAATTGCAAGTTGTGGATACTATATAATAGATAAATACTGTAGATACGTATATGTCCCCAAAAGGTTTAAAATAAGTAAATATAGGGGAGTGAGATACTCACCTGAATAGCGGAACAAAACACAAGAAAAGATGTGAGAATGATGAACCCTTCGGGATTCACAATCATGGATTCATAATTAAATAATATAATTTTATGAGTTATTTATAAACAATATAGAACGTATAATGAGTTTAGGATTTCCATATGATTTGAGTTATGCTGGTGATTAATATGTTAATGATTGAAAGATTGATCTTTACGGGGTATAGTTATTGCAAAAATGATAAAATTAGTTTAAATAAATACATATGAGTTGGAATATTCTATAATAATAAATGTTTAAATATATTATTATCATAAAATATATTTTAAAATCTTTAACAAAAGTCTAACGTTAAAGATATAATTAATACGTTTAACACTTTTGATATATTTTCATTTAACCATAATACATATAATACACACACACACACACACCCCATATATACGAAAATTTGATTACGAGACTTATTTGACAGAAAACGTTTACTTAAAGATGTTAGTTTATAAATAGATTGTTTATTTGATAATTAATACTAATTATAATATATTTATAACAAGTCAAAACAAACAAAAACCATTAAAAAGAAAAATAACAAAAACTGAACTCTGCAGGGACTAAAACTCAGGTAAGTCGCCGGCACAAGAGGTTAACACACACACATCAGCCATTCGTGTTGGTGTGTCAGTTGGGTATTGAAAGAAAAAAAATTATAAATACAATATCTGATTAATCCTAATTGAACATAAACCCTAGCATTCACGATTGATTAATCTGTTCTGCGTTTGCATAAATTGATTTAGGGTTATAATAGACGAACGGAATCCATTTTTTTATTAACTCTAAAGCCGTTGGTTAGATGGTGAAAGACGAACGTCAATTGACGGAACAAAAATGAACAAGAACAACATGTTATGGGGAAACATAATGCAATTAAGGTTAGGGGTTTTGATTGCGATAATGAGGGGAAGGTGCAACAGAGACTAATTGAATTATTGTTGTGATTATAAATCAATTCAAGAAACTAGCAAAGATAGTTTCATATATTATTGCTAATCCGTACCTATTAGATCTTGTTTTCCAAATTCGTTGTGTCGGTCGGGTTGTAATACACGCATATACAATCTACAACAAAGGCTATTATTAATTGTGATGAGGGAACGGTTAGAATGAGTTGCGGGGAAAAGAAAATGAGTTTAAAGGGTTTTCTAATTCCTTTAATCATAAAACTAAAGAAAAGAAAGAATATTTTATGATTGACAGGTTAAATGAAGAGAAGGTAAAGAAGAAGTCAATTAAGGAAAAAGGTCAAGATATCGATGGAGCATGATTATTAAAGAGAAACTTGTGAATTTTATAATCTGGTATGCGAAAAAACTAATGATGAGAATGGAAAAGTTTAGGAGCGGAATGAGGCAAGCACCATACTAGATCACCATGAATGACACATCAGGTATGGTCCGGCTGAAAAACTTATCACAAATTTAGCGCTAACTGGGAGGCAACCCGTCGTTGTATTCAGGTACGTGTACATTGTGTTGTATTTAAAACTAGGTAGGTGTAGTTCACTATAAACCCTCATGAGACCTCACTCGTCCACCCGGGCTACCGGGGGGTTTAAAGGGCTTGTTTCATACGCTAAATGCAATCGTGATTCCTATAAAACTGAGTAAGGTCTTTTAACACCTTTTCTAGTTTAACAAATTTAATTATGAATTTATTTAACTTGGCTTGGTAATTAAAATTAACAGTTTTGCAAACTGTTTAAAAGACATATCCTAATAGTTGTGAGAAGCATGCTTCTACACGTGTGAAAGTTTGCAGATTTTGTTGAGTGAATTGAAGAGCTGGGTTCGTTGAGAGTAAGCACGAGTGCGCTTGAGTTACTTACTTTTCTTATCAGGTGATTTCGTTTTCATAATTCTCTTTGTTTTATTAGTTTTATTGTTAAAAGTGTAAGTGTATAAATTTTTAGGACCATCACATTAAGCCCGTTTATAAATGTGTAATAAGTTAATTTTAACCCCATCCTTGATAATATATTTTTACTGCTAAATTTTAAACGATGAGGACAATGTCAACCTCAAGTGTGGGGATGGGGGGGGGGGGGTAAAATTAAAATTTTTGCCTTAGAGTACCTTGATTATGCGCAAAATCCGAAATTGTAAATGATTAAATTCTATTATTATTGCCAAGTAGAGGCAACAACAAAAGCTGCAAAAAAGACAGTAGCGATACTACTGGAAAGGAAAGTTTCAATATTGAGTGAAATATCATGAGTGAAAGCACTCTAATTTAGAAAAGTTTTCTTTGAATGTTGAGGCATAGCCTCGGGGTGTGTGTGTGTGTGTGTGTGTGTGTGTGTGTGTGTGTTTGTGTGTGTGTGTGTATGCGCGTGCATGCATGTAAGACCCCCGAAATCCGGGTGTCCTACAGTTAGTAATAATTCCAAACAATTTCAAAAATAAAGGTTAAACTGGTTTCTTAAATCTGAAATTTTATTACAGAGTATTCTTGCAGACGAAATTTACAAAACATCAAATTATTATCCATAAGACATAAAATTGAAAATTAAATTATTAAAAGATAAATCAGTTTCACATAATTTAAAAATCCAATTCAGAGTACCCTTGCAGCGGAAAAGCCAACGAAACATTCAAATATTATTTCTTTTTAAGACAAGAAAAGGTCATCCAATGGTTATCTTAATTATTAAAGATTGAAATGGGCTTCGACTAGAAACATATTATCCTTAAAACAAAAACTAATTTAAAGCATTCAAAAATGATAACATAACGAAGAACTTCGACTAGAACTGCATCGAGACCTCGGGTAGTCTTGTGCACCTCCAAGCAGTAATCCCATCCACGTGCAACCTGAAAAATCATTCTAACATACATGCAAAGTCAGCTTGAGCTGAGTGAGTTCATGTTTTAATCATTAAATTATTTTAATGACCAACCAATGTGTTAAACATATGACTTCCATAATGATATATAAATAACATCATGATAATACATAAATAACATCAATAAGTAAATAAATAAACTTTCCTCAGTCAAGCACGTAACACGGGTCACATTCCATCAAGTCCAAAACACAAAGTTAAGGACCCGATTAACCTTCACCCCAAGGACAGATAAACTGTTAGGGGATTTTTCATTCATTCACCCCAAGGACAGATAAACTGTTAGGGGATTTTACATTCATCCGCCCCAAGGACAGTACTTCCTGTCTTGGAACACATTCACCTTAACCCCCAACAGGGAAATCAAGTAATTTTTACATACATTCGCTTTGACCCGGTCACGGCTTAACAAAAACATAAACGTGGTGGCCACACACACACATGAACATAACATATACATCAAACTTTCAATCTTACAAGCATAGATAGTAAAAATAACATAAACTATACAATATCATTCAAATGCTTCATAAGGGTAAAATAGTCATAAAACATGTATGCTAGCCCAAAACGTAAAACAGTTAAAAAGGGGCATCATGAAACTCACCTGAAACGAACCACGCAAATATCACAACCAGATCCTCTAGCTAACCGCTCACAGATCAAACTCCTGAAACGAATTACACAACATTCACTAAAGAGACCGATATGACTCGCTCAATATACGAGACGTCCTAACGGGTTTGGATTGACCCAAATACACACCCAAAACCCATATCCATCTACATCAGCCCTTGGGGTCCATAAATTACCCAAAACTCCCTTTCCAATAAATCATCACCAACTGTTCCCCAAACTATGTCCGTCCTACGTTAATAATGTCGAATACGTGTGTTAACGAACCGATTAACCAACCTCCAACCAAACCATCCCCATTTTAATAACATTAGACCATATCACAGCCCATCATCATCATTTAACCTCCCAAGTTGATTGGGTTTGAAAATTCATTCTCTTTCCCTTTAATTCACCAATAACCGATTTTTACATGTCATTACGATTCGATTAACGGGTTACCAATCTAACCAGCCCCTATGTCCAAAAAAAATAATTTTCCCCCTATCCTTACACTAACATAAGACACCACAAACTTATCGGGTTGGCAATTCCTTCAAATAACGCCCCAATTGCAAGAATCACGATTTTAAACCAAACAAAACCCTAATTTTCTTTTTTTTACAATTGACCTACCAAAACAACTCCAAATTCCATGAAATTTTAGTATGATATACTAGAAATAACTCGAAAACTTTTGACACCAAAAACAACAAATTTTAACATCGGGAAGTGTGCCAAACGAATTTAATCAGACTCTGTCCCTAGTCTAAGAAACGGCTTAATTTACCATATTAACAATTGAGATAATGAAATTAAAGAATATGGGAGTGTCGTACACACCATGGTCGACCTCCAGCTGTTTGGAATGGAATTTTGGAGGTAAAAAACGTGGGGTTTGTGTCTGGGGAAAACTACCGATCGCAATAGGGAAAAGGAGGTGGTTTAGGGTTGCTAATATCAAGATGTTCAATTTAACCCCCTGCACTTTGTAAAATGTTTCCCTTGCTCCCAGAATAGAGAAATAACACTCCTTATACATGTCCAAGAGTCCCCGAGCCCTTAAGCGAACGCCGATAAATTAATCTACAAACCCTACACGTGTGACGTTCGGTTAACGAGAAATTTAGGGATGTTACAGTGCATAACAATAAATAATAAATAATTATCTAAGAAAGCTGCAAACAATCTACTTTGAACACATAAAGTTAAATAGATAAGCACGTATGGGGTTCCTAGGCATGTTATCATGGCACCACTAATGACCTATCTTAAACATTCGGCTCTGATACCAATCTGTCACACCCCAACCTACGACGGAAATGCGGGGCGTGAACTGATTGTCACATCTCTCAAGGTTACTATCATCCAACATTATAAGTTTCAATATCTATTTAATAATTTCAAATAAAACAAATATTCATTATAATATCCCAAAAACAAATAAACATCAAACAAATATAAAATCATAATTAATATTGTCTCATTTAATTTCCTCTAGCATAAATCCTTAAGTGATCTTCTAACTTCAATTACTTCACATCATACAATGACCTGCATATGCGTTGAAAATAGAAAGGGTTTGTCAACACAAGGGTTTGAGCAACTCACAAGTTTAAATGTACATATATGTCACACCTCGACTAGGTTAATGCGAAAGCGTAATTCAGGAATGTAACAGATAACTCTGGTATCAACCACGTTGTTTATAAAGAAATTCAACAAACTAATTTACATCATATTACATTAGTTAGTACTAAGTTTACAAACTAGGCAAAAACATATAACCAGTTCTCGTGGATGCTTATTCTTTATTATATGCATGTATCTGTCTGCAGCAATTCAACTTCACTCTTAACATCGAGCACGTACGTAAATCATTCCAACTTTAGCTACCTGAAAAGCATGTTAAAACGGTCAACTACATCTAGTTGGTGAGTTTCAAGTTTCACATGTACGAACGAAAACCAGTATACGTAATCATAGTATTCATGTTTTGTAAATATGCAATGTAATTATACTAAGCCACGAGTGAATCCTCGCCCAGTTTCCATTACGTGGCATCTCCTGCCCACACACTTCCTATGCCCATATTGGCTCTATTTTCCTCAAGTATGTACTATGTCTAACACCACATAGCATGTTACAAAAGTTCGCATAGTCATGTGCAATTGAAAAGAAACATGTTCCGGCATACCCCTCCGGCCCTGTCAGTGGGGTTTGTTAAACCAATATTACTATTCACATGCCTTCGGCTCGTAGTTAATCACTCATGTGGGAGGCCTTTCAAGTGTTAGCACTTAGATAACTCACATCATTATAAGTATTCAAGTACATAAGTATATGTAAACATGTTTTCCACCCCAAAATTTCGTAAAATAGTTTAGAAAGTGGGGTCGTGAAACTCACCTTAATGTAGTCTTGATCGGCTACATAAGTAGAATGTATAATGCTTTCGAGTACAGCTCGTATCCTATAATCGTATAGTACGGTTAACATTAGTAAAGTGTTTAAACTAAATCGGGTTGTATAACTAGTCTGGGTATAGCTGTAAGGCCCAGAACATGTCAATAGTCTTAGATTGTGGCGTTATACCTTATGAAATGTTTAGTACTAGATTTGGCTAGGTTTCACCGTTTTCCGTGCCTGGCCAAGTTGATCGTTTACGCGTGTCGGAAATAAGTAAGATCACATAAACTTAGGTAAACATATTGTTTGATAAAATGATTTGATTTATAAAAGAATTTTAAGGTATCTGGATTGATCGCAAGGTTCGTTTCCGTTTTCATACGGGTTTGATTATACAAAACGCGTACAATCCACCCGAATTGTCCGATAATCTCGTAAAATGTTCGTTTTTATCAAATTCATCCATAACTGGGATATTTGACCACTTTTGACATTTTGACATATCAGTCAGTTCGTTAAACACATAACTGCCGGTTTTGTTTAAACATATATAATCTAAATCTTCAAATAATCCTAACTATTTATGCAATTACATATAAACAATGATAAATTTTGTAAAAATAAATTAAAATCTGTAGAATTTTATAAAATTATTTTCAGAATTTTTATACTTAACTATTTATTTATAAAAATTCATTTTTTGTGTTATAATTAACCGACAAATACCCGATTTATACCAAATGATTCCCCAAAAATCCAATAATTTTTCTAAATGGTTATAGTACCATAACACAACCCCTTCAAAATTCTTGGAACTTAATTCTTTGATCAAAATAACCGTTTCTGCATTTTTCGGCTGTTGAAACTCGATAAAAACGCAAATGCGCAAACCATACTTAGATATCTCCAAATGATCCCAAAATTTGCCAGTGATTTTACCATACATTTCTTAGTTTCAAACGAATTTCATAATTTTTCATGAAGTTTAACTATTTTTCCCAAATAAACGGTTTTAAATTCGCCAAATATTCTCCGTTTATCGAAAAATTATCAAATTTGAACAGGGACTCACTTACATGATACCTAATGTTCCTGAAAACATTCACAAGATAACAACAAACACGTCACAACCTAATACTAAACATCCCCTGCACGAGTAATACGGTAATTACCTTGTCGGTTTTCGATAGTTTTCGATGGTTTTAACGACTCTCCGGGTCTTGGGTCACAAAATCAGTGTACCTACATATCATACAATACAAAAACAAGCATAAATAATCCATAGTCTAGCCTTGTTAATTAGGGTTTCGGTTTTGGTTTCAAACCGAACTTTTGAACCGCAAAAATCTATATGTTTCTTCTTTGTAAACATGTTTAACATCAAAACATGATTTTAGGGGATTTTTATGCTTTTTGGATGGTTAAACATGTTTAAAACTAATTAAGACTTAAATTTCCATGTTTAAACATTGTTAATCAAGTAAAATCCTCTTGAAAATTGATGTTACCTCAAAGTTTTAGGCTGGAAGATGAAGGAAATGAGCAGAACTTGATCTTGATTGATTTTTTGTGTGAAAAGATCTCATTATTTTAACTTATACAACAAACTAGAAAGGAAGGGGGTCCATCCCAGTTGCGGCGGGCCCAAAGAGGGGCCCATTGGGCCTCCTTTTGGCCCATTAATGCTTCGGTTTCCATGTCGCGCGTAAATCTCGTCCAAAATTTAATTTGGGTTCGGTTTTTCGCAAGAAAACTAGGTCAAGTGCGAAACACAGTGCGAAAACGAGTGTTTTTCAGCCCATTTTTGTAAAATAAGAAAATCGTACTGACTCATTGTAAAAATCCAAAATATTTTCACGGATTGCTTAGAACATGTCATATAAGTGTTTTATAAATTTTTTCAGCTTGACGGATGCTACAATGCTCGTTTTGATGTTAACGATTACGTTTAAATCAATAGCGTATCGATAAACGGAGCCTTTTTCGTTTAAATGGTTTTAAACGTATTGGGCCCTTAAATATTAATATGTTAGCCACTATAATATATATATATATATATATATATAACTCATATATGACCCCTCAATATATATACGGGTCTTAATCAGTATCGGTCAGTTACTCGTTTAATCGTAACGAATTAATCGATTTATCATTTACTCGCTACGTAGTAAATAAATTATACCTCGTTTTGTCACGAATGTCGCAATATAATATATATAAAAATAAGTAGTGCAATAAGTCATATGAGAATAACAAATTAACCAAAAGAGCAAGTATAACTGAGATGTCGAGAAGCACAAACCTATAACGACTAGCTTATGATCACACTATTATGAGATTATGTTGGACCTCTTCGAATGCGGTTCACGTAAAGCATGTAAGCACATAAACAAATAAGTTATAAATTGTTAACACATAAGATAATAGTTGCAGTTTTGTGTATAAGTATATATGAGAAATACAATTTACGCATATGTCCCCAAAACATGAGAAAACGAGTAAAAAGAGGGGAATGTGGTACTCACCTCAAACACGAACAAAAGTGAATAGATAACAATAAACATGACGAAATCGGATCACGCGCGTTGACGATAAGGCCTAATAAGGAAAAAGAATGCGAAGACACTAAGTAAACGAAATAGATCGAATAAGAGAGCTCGTTAATTAAAATTATTATTAAGTTAATATTATATTCTTTTTAATAATAGTTAATATAATATTTTATTTTATATAAAAATATTATATGAAAAATTGTTAGTTTGTTAAATTATAAACAAAGTACAATATAATACATTATTATATCTATAAGAAAAATTGGTTTTAAATATTCAAAACTATGCCCCATTGGTAAATATCAGTGCCAACTTTACACTTGTCTGCTGGCAGTACCAACTATTTGTGTATTTGTTTTTAACGGGACACGACTAACGGATGTTAACTCCGTTAGTCTTATGCTTATGTGGCATGTCTAGTTTGCAAAAACTTGATTACGTGGCAGGCTTTGTTGTCAAATTATGTCTTTTTTGATAGCTTACACTGCAATTATAATCTCATATCTTCAAACCAAAACCAAAAACCCTGATCTCCAAACCAAAACCCATATCTTCAAATCCGCACACCTTTCAACTTCATTCAACATACCTAGATCTTCAATCCAAAACCCATATCTTCAAACCCACACACTGATGTGCAAAACAGTTTATTAAAAATATAACCTAGCCTAGACACTCTAGTTTTAAATTTATAAACCTAGAATCTCCTAATGACAGACCACTAGACAGGCAAGTGTACCTATCGACAGTAGTAAAGCCTAATGAAGTCCGGATGTCGAACCCAAAGGACACTAGCGACACCTAAACTAGACTCTGACTAATAACTTAAATAAACTGATTTTTATTGATTTTTGTGTTTTTTTTTAATTATGAACTATAAATTAAATAATACTTAAACTAAATCTGACACGAACAAATAGAACTAGAACTCAAATATGGGAAACAACTACCTAGGCAAGGAATCCTACTAGTCAACTCGTAAACTCTCGGTAATTGATTAATGAATGGTACCGTATTCTATAAATATGAAATTTAAGGAATAACTATAGTAAGCTAGATCACTTCCCGGTCTCACCAACAATACCTAAGAACCCTAAATATCATGTAAAGCTCAACGGTTTAATGGCTCGGATCACCTCCCGGTCTCACCTTACCTAACTATGCTAAGGTACCCAAAGATTAAATCACCTCCCGGTCTCTCTAATCACAATATACCCTAAGGCGTAAAGGGGTATTTTTATTTAATTCGGTTATAATTTGGATCTGTAAGAATCTAAAGGAATCTAGGGTAACTCACTCCCGTGCAATCAATACCCAAACCCGCAATAAACCAAAACAGACGACACTTAATTACCTCCCGATCTCTTAAGTGACAGAATATAAGGAATCTTTAAATTCTCAATTACCGTTTCTATTGAATACGTAACTATACACCAGAAACTTGTTGTAAACACACAGTAAACAACCTAATATGCATCCATACATGAAAGACATTCTCAAAGACGAATACGGAACAATAAATTGATAATAAATTAATACCAAATACGCATATGCACCATAACCAAATAAAATAAAAACTTTACCAAAGCATGAACCAATCAATAAATAATCCAAAACTGACAACTAAACGAGTCTAACAAGTATTCATCCAAACCCAGGCAGTATAACAATTTAGCCAATCATAATAATAAATGAAGCTAAAATAAAATATAGATCACGGTTCATCGTAAAAGAAATAAATATGATTGAGCTACTAGCCTGTGAGCTTAAATTAATTGAGCTGTGTGGTAGCTTGCTTCTTTAATTCACTTTTTGAATTGCCGTGACTTATGTAGACGTGTTTGCTTGCTTGACGTGCTAGAGTGCTTGTTGAATTCTTGGCCGTAGAATTAGTTTGACCTCCTAGGGAGCTTGACTCCAATCACAACACAGCAGTGGCGCCCCACTTTGGTTTCTGTTTCTTTTTATTTTATTCGTTAAAGACCTAGCCCATTGAATTATTAAATGTGACATAAGCCCATACAAGTCCTTTTAGCTCACGTGCATAGTATGTTTACTTGAGCTGATTGAATCTCCATGACACTTCAAACAAACATTTAAATTCGTTAGTATAATGATTCACATATATATTAATTAACTTTATTATTATTTTTTTTACTCCAAACTAGTTCGCTCAATCATTGATTGTAAACCTACACTCATGCATTTGAAATTAGAAATATATTAAATTTATAATATTGCTTGTTGGTCTCAAGTTTAGTAAAATATACTCCATTTAGCTCATTGTTTCATGAAAAAGTTAAATTCATATATGAGCCAAATATAAATATATTCAACAAAAACCTGACTCAAAATACTTAAAATTATGGGAAACATATATAAAATATTATGTATATTTTAGACCACATCACACACCTTTCAACTTCATTCAACATGATTTGAACCCACCAACCACTGCCACTCTACTCACGCGGGCCACTGTCGCCGCTACCCTGCTCACTAAAGGACCATTTTCTCAAACCCTAAATACAAGCAATTGGAATATAAAGTGTAGACGGTTTCTGGCGAGGATGCTTAAGCTTTTTGATCAGGGTAGAACTCCAGCAAGGTTCCGAGCGGATTTGGGTTTTATGAACAGAATCTTATGCAGAGCGAATTATAAGTCGATGGAGTTTGGGATTGAGGTTTAGGTTCCGAAGAGTTCATAAGTGAGGGATGATTTCCTGTTAAGAATCTGCGGAAGCAACTACTCAATAAAAACTATTTGCATGTAGTAGCTGGAGAAGATGGCATTCGTATGGGTGGTCAGAGAAGATGGCCAGTTGTAAGTGGTGGTCCGAGTAGATGGCCGGAAGTTGTAGGTACAGTGGTCGACCGACGCAATCTGTTTGGATCTCCACCGCCGGTGATAATGATGGGGGTTGTGGGTTCCAATGGTGGTTGATGTGGATGGGCATTGTGGTGGTAGGGGTTCCGGCGATGGTTGTAGGGGTGGTGGACTGGTGGTGTTGTGGTGGTTGTGGGTTGTAAAGATTGAAGTTGATTTTTGTTAGGTTTAAGATCATATGATGAAGACGATGGGTTTAGTGGTGGGTCCAACATATCGCAAGATATAACATTCCACTACAAAATGACACAGTCAGCTTCCACGTAACGTTCCACGTAAAATGATTTTTGACAGCTGGGATGGCAACGTCAGACAAAGACTAACAGAGTTATAATCCGTTAGTCACAGTCCGTTAAAAACAAATACACAAATAGTTGGTACTATCAGCAGACAAGTGTAAAGTTGGTACTGACATTTACCAATAGGGCATAGTTTGGATTATTTAAAACCAATTTTCCTATCTATAAAGATATTATATAAGTAAAACACATATTTAATAATATTACTAATTTATTAAATCCTTTTAAAAGTATATTATAATATTTTATTATATAAAAATATTATTTAAGTAAAATGCATCTTTAAAAATATTTATTAGTTTGTTAAAACATTTAACAAGTTTGTCCATTTTGTTTATATATATATATTTATATAACCAAAAATATTAGTTTACGTGGTATTATATATATAAATATGCATATATACACATATGTCTACATATACGTACATACACGAACGAAAAGTGTGAGAAAACAAGTATTATATGATCGATTTTTAATAAAAGTATTTGTTTAATAATTATTATCACTATAATATTTATTATAATGATTTAAAATATCGTGGTGGCAGGGGGTCGAACCCGCAACCTACCCCCCCCCCCCACCCCCGTAAGTCTTATTGCTTAACCAGCTGGGCTACCAGCGACGTGCAACATAACCCAACTGCGATTAATTATAAATAGAAGAATATGTAATCAGATTTTAGTATAAACCCCTACAGATTCAATTAGATTGAATCTGTTATGGTTAATCCAATTATCCTTGTGGCTTTTGTTCCACATGTACTCGCGATCATAAACATATATTTACTTACCTCTATCGACAATTGGAAGTGGGTTAACTGACGCTACAGTAGCTGGCTATTTAAAGTTTGTGAACGATGATCAACATGCTTAACTAATTCAATTAAATATAGGGTAAAGGTCAGCGATGGTTAGGTGACTAAGTCTGGTAGATTAATTGGATTTATATGAAGGTTTGCTTGTAAAACAATCTAGGGTTAGGTTTGGTTAACAAATATACGAATTGCAGATTTGATTTTATTCGTTTAACATAATAAAAGTGTTGGTTAGGTCGAATTAGAAATGTATATTGCATATGGAACAATAAATTGATAATAAATTAATACCAAATACGCATATGCACCACAACCAAATAAAACAAAAACTTTACCAAAGCATGAACCAATCAATAAATAATCCAAAACTGAAAATAAAACGAGTCTAACAAGTATTCATCCAAACCCAGGCAGTATAACAATTTAGCCAATCATAACAATCAATGAAGCTAAAATAAAATATAGATCACGGTTCATCGTAAAAGAAATAAATATGATTGAGCTACTAGCCTGTGAGCTTAAATTAGTTATGCTGTGTGGTAGCTTGCTTCTTTAATTCACTTTTTGAATTGTCGTGACTTATGTAGACTTGTTTGCTTGCTTGACATGCTAGAGTGCTTGTTGAATTCTTGGCTGTGGAGTTATTTTGACTTCCTAGGGAGCTTGACTCCAATCACAACACAGCAGTGGCGCCCCCCTTTGGCTTCCGTTTCTTTTTATTTTATTCGTTAAAGACCTAGCCCATTGAATTATTAAATGTGACATAAGCCCATACAAGTCCTTTTAGCTCACGTGCCTATTATGTTTACTTGAGCTGATTGAATCTCCATGACACTTCAAACAAACATTTAAATTCGTTAGTATAATGATTCACAGATATATTAATTAACTTTATTATTATTTTTTTTACTCCAAACTAGTTCGCTCAATCATTGATTGTAAACCAACACTCATGCATTTGAAATTAGAAATATATTAAATTTATAGTAGTGCTTGTTGGTCTCAAGTTTAGCAAAATATACTCCATTTAGCTCGTTGTTTCATGAAAAAGTTATATTCATATATGAGCCAAATATAAATATATTCGATAAAAACCTGACTCAAAATACTTAAAAGTATAGGAAACATTTATATAATATTATGTATATTTTAGACCACATCAAATATCCCCACACTTGAACCTTTTTCGTCCATGAAAAGGTATTTTGCAATGGAATCAGAATTCAAGACTGTTCTTTAAAACATATAGGTTATCTTTTAAGCATAGATAAATGCAAAAACTGCGATTGCCGATATTGTTGTCCACTTAAACCCAGCCACCAGCCAATCAAACCCCCAATTGCATTAAGCGTTTTAAGTTAAAAAACCACGGCTACACCTACCCCATCTCAGACAAAGAGAGCTAGAAAAACTAGAGTCGAAGCAGACTGGTTTGACAAATCACCTTAATCCATGGACTCGTTGATGGTACTAAGTAGATGCACTCGGTGAAATTTGATGGATGAATGGTTATGTGGAGGTCGTACGAGCTACTCTTAAATATTATTGGACTTTGTCCTATAAATTCCTAATTTAATATTTATTGACTAAGAACCTTCGAACCCCAATAGTGTATCCTCAGAGTCACTATCCCCTTGGTAACACGAAAACTCTAAGTCCCGTCTAGTATGTGCAACTTTGGCCTCTTTTTCAATTTTTGAGAATGCTTCTTTGGCATTTTTCATTTCATAACTTTCTCATGGTCATTTGCTTTTTGGACCAACTTTTCATAATATACTTTCAAAACATTTTTTTTTCTTTCTTTTTTTTTCTCTCTTGTTCTTTTTTCTTTCCTTTTTTTATATCACCCTAAAGTATATAACTATTTCTAAGCTCGTAAAAAGACGGATATGTGGTGGTATGCTGATTTGAGTGCATCTAAGTCTTACCATCTCAAAGTTTTTAGATTATGGTAATCCTCTGTAAGGCACCGTTACCGGTGTCTCACATTTGGTGTTGGGTTTACTCATAAAAGCAGTTCTAAATATCATAGTTAATTAAAACTTTCGCGGAATAATATAAACTGACAACCATCCATTACAAACATCCATAACTCGTCTTTTAAAAACATAACATAAAACATAGTATCAAAACATCACGACAAATCTTCAGATGCCAGCCTCTTCAGTATTGCCTTGTGTCTCCCTCAAGCCAGTTGTCTCAATCGATTAGCCTGCGTGCATACTAAAAGTTAGTTACGCTGAGTGAGTTCTAGTTAATCACATAACTTACTTTACATACACATATACGTACCCGTAGGTACGCATTACATACTTAACCTGTCCATCATTCTTTCATATACATTCATAACTAACCTTACGTTATAAAGAGCATTCGCCCTACATACCTCGAATATTATTAGGGTCCGGTACCCTCCATCCTCGGATATTATTAGGGTCCGGTCACCCTTCATCCTCGGATATTGTTAGGGTCCGGTACCTTTCTTCCATACCTTCATATTATACTTTCTATATACATAATCGTAAAGTTTCGTACGTACATACATCATTCATTATTCATCTTACAACATACATATAAAATCAAACCATTTCCTGGCAGTACATGCAATTCCGAAGATCGTTCATGTACCGACAAGAAATCATTCATACATTTCACATAATGCATATATGGCATACACTTATCACTTAGGATAAGTGTATTAACTAATCACATCAATTATGCACACAGCCCCGAAAACATAACAAGGAATGGGGCTAGAAACTCACCTGAACATGGTTACGTTCACCGTTAATTGTTATTCCCTTCTTGAGCTGTGCACGGCTAACTGTATAACAATTACACGTATCAATCAACTATCGCTATCTATATTGCGTTTGTAGTTCAATTATATCCCACAACAAACGGGGGTCCGGGGGCAGTGCCCCTGGCAGCGGGGTTCTAGGGGCGGCAGCCCCTAGCAGGGTCCAAGGGGCAGAGCCCCTGGCTGGGGTCGAGCTGTCTTAACACATTTTCCATTAGGATTTTAATTTATTTTCTAATTCGTTAACTCATTCTTCGTAACAATTAAGTCTGATTCTCTATCTGATTCGTTACCTTAAATGTAAGCGAACATACGTGTTAGGCGAACTTAATTTAAACTAACTTAAACTTTCAAGAGAACCTAAACTTTAGCGAATTTAAGTGTAGGAGAACTTAAGTAAGCGAACTTAGGCGTCCAGCGAACTTAGCTTTAAACGAACATATCTTCCAGCGAACTTAACTTGGCGAAGTTAACATTCATCGAAATTAGCAGTGAGCGAACTTATATGCTTACGCGAACATATAGGACAGGCGAACTTGCTTAGCGAACATGTTGGGCGAACTTGCTTAGCGAAGTTACCCAGAAGCAGCTACGGCTCATCCCAAAACCTCCATAATCATCCCGTTTTAACGTGCAATACTTGATAAGATGCTAATAATTCCCGCAAACATTCTCGTGGCCATTTTTGGATAAAACACGACCGAAAGTGCATAAAGTTTGGACCTTTAAGATTAAAACGTTCAATACTAGTTCTAGGGTTCAATTTAATCGTGTCATAAGCAGCCGCGAGTTCGTTAAGTTCGTTTCTAACGTCAAGTTCGCATCTTTACGTTTTATTGACACCCGATCTAATCTCGTTCTAAGTTTCAAGACTAAACGTTAATAAAAACGTAAACTTTAAGATCAAAACATACCTCTTTTAATGTTTCTAGGTTACAGTTTGCTTGGTATACAATCTTGGACTTGTTATCTTGCTTGTATGATTGAAGATCCTAAGCTACGATGCTCGGTTGCGTAATCAGAGCGACGGCTAGGGAGGGAATGGTTGGCTTAAGTGTGTGTTTTAAGGTGTAAAAATGGATAAGATGGATGGAAATGGAAAGGTTTAGGGTTTAAGGGGGTATTTATACTCCCTTATGTCCATGGACCCTAAGCCCATCTTTCCTCTTTGGTCCATGTTTCATTCCTTTTTAATTAGATTACTTAATTACCTCTTAATATTTTATTATTCCTTTGTTAAATCAAGTAAACTCGTTTATCATAAGAAATAATTTAAAATATTATGGCTTGAAATTTTGGGATGTTACATCCTCCCTAAGCATCAAAATTCGGTTTCACCGTTTTTCATATTATTATATATATAAAAACTTGCTAAAGAGGACTATCAATGCTAGTTGGGCCTACCGACACATCCCAAGTTTAGTACGTTATCTTTTATTTAATCTCATATATAATAGTAGTTTTAAAAACCAATCTCAAATTTTTCTATCATTTTCCATTATTTGCAAAAATTTTCGATAAATATTCGGGACATTTTTTTTAACTTTTTTTTATTATTTTATTAAATTTTTTAAATTTTTTTAATATAAAAACGTCAGTTTCCCATCCCCACCCTTAAATGTCACATTGTCCTCAATGAGACAGGAAAAAGACAAAAATTAAAGCATATTTAAATATAAGTAAAGTGGAACAAACTCCCCTGGTAAATATGACGATGTTGCTTTGCGAGTCGTGTTCCCGTGCCCTCAACTTCGAACGAAAGCCTCACACTCCAGTGCTCACAACAAAACTATCACTTACGAACGAACGCGACAATCAATCAACAAATGACCTCCCCACACATGAATCAAACCATATATCATCAAACTTCCACAAGCAATCCTAGTGCAACCTGAAAGCAAACAAAGAAACAGCCAGCACGAGAAAGCAAGAAACCCAAAAAACAAAAGTAAAAATAAAAGTAACAACCAAAACATACTACCCGGGTTGCCTCCCGGTAAGCTTTAAGTTTACAGAAGATCTTCAGCCGGACTCGCTCCCAAAATCTCAATCAGGAGGCTTTTCTTTCATCCAACCCCGGTCTAACCCGTTTAATTCCACTCGTCCAACATATTCAAACAAATAGCACGTAGTGAAACTAAAAAGAATTTTAAAACATTCAAACAGGGTGGACCACCAATACTTAAACTTACCTGGACCAAACCTAATACGTGACATATAATGAGGAAACTGGTTATTCTTAAATTTCAGTGTTGTCCTATAACTCTTAATATACCATTTTTGAACCCTCAAAACGTGCTGATCTAAGCATTTTCGCGCCCCCTTCAGTGGCTTTGTCGATTTCGGTGACGATCCACTATCTAGTTCCTCCACAGACATTCTAACATGCATATGATGTGGCGACTCAACTACCACCATATTCTGATCATCCTCCTTTACCACTTCCTCTTCTTTTTCGTTTGGTGAACACTTGATCTCCATTGTTGGTTTCCCCATGATTAGTGTTTCTAAATATATAAGATCGCCAACTATGCTAAGGTACCCAAAGATTAAATCACCTCCCGGTCTCTCTAATCACAATATACCCTAAGGCGTAAAGGGGTATTTTTATTTAATTCGGTTATAATTCGGATCTGTAAGAATCTAAAGGAATCTAGGGTAACTCACTCCTGTGCAATCTAGGGTAAACCCACCAATTCTTCACCAAACTCGTGCTCCCAAGATGGTACATGCTCCTTATCTTCGTCATCTTCTATCTGGTCAACTGGCTCCTCAACGACATATTCCCTCAACTCCGTGTAACCAGGTAGCTCCAACTCCATCTCTTCTATCATGCCCTCATCATCATTATTCCAGAAGTCATCATCTGTTTCATAGAAGGCTTCCTGCTCCTTGTAATAAAAACTCTCATATTGAATTCTAGCACTTATCTCATCTAACCTAGCTTCGGTTTCCTCTATCTTACGAAGTCTTTCTTTTTCGATCACTTATCAAGCTTGACTTCCAATTCCTTAATCTTTTGGAATCTTTCATGTTCCTCTTGTTTGGCTCTTTCCAACATCATCTCTTTCCAACATCTTCTATATAAAATACTCCTAAACTGACTCGATCTATTAAACATATTAACTAGGCTCGATAAAATAAAACACAAACTAAATTATCCTAAACACGGCTAGACACGTTTAATCTAAGACATAGACTCACAAGACACACCACAACTTAAGACACAAAAGACTAGATAATCAATTAAGTTCAATCAAAGCTAGTTTCGCTATCGCCTAAGTATCACCAAAATTTTTGTGCAAAACGGTCAATTAAAAATATAACCTAGCCTAGACACTCTAGTTTTAAATTTATAAACTAGACTCTCCTAATGCTAGACCACAACACAGGCAAGTGTACCTATCGACTGTAGTAAAGCCTAACGAAGAACGAATGTCGAACCCAAAGGACACTAGCGACACCTAAACTAGACTCTGACTAATAACTTAAATAAATTGATTTTTATTGATTTTTGTGTTTTTTTTTAATTATGAACTATAAATTAAATAATACTTAAACTAAAACTGACACGAACAAATAGACCTAGAACTCAAATATGGGAAACAACTACCTAGGCAAGGAATCCTAATAGTCAACTGCAAACTCTCGGTAATGGATTAATGAATGGTACCGTATTCTAAAAATAAAAAATTTAAGGAATAACTAAAGTAAGCTAGATCACATCCCGGTCTCACCAACAATAAATAAGAACCCTAAATATCATGTAAAGCTCAATGGTTTAATGGCTCGGATCACCTCTCGGTCTCACCTTACCTAACTATGCTAAGGTACCCAAAGATTAAATCACCTCCCGGTCTCTCTAATCACAATATACCCTAAGGCGTAAAGGGGTATTTTTATTTAATTCGGATCTGTAAGAATTTAAAGGAATCTAGGGTAACTCACTCCCGTGCAATCAATACCCAAACCCGCAAATGACCAAAACAGACGACACTTAATTACCTCCCGGTCTCTCAAGTGACAGAATATAAGGAATCTCTAAATTCTCAATTACCGTTTCTATGGAATACGTTAACTATACACCATAAACTAGTTGTAAACACACAGTAAACAACCTAATATACATCATACATGAAAGACATTCACAAAGACGCATATGGAACAATAAATTGATAATAAATTAATACCAAATACGCATATGCGCCATAACCAAATAAAATAAAAACTTTACCAAAGCATGAACCAATCAATAAATAATCCAAAACTGACAACAAAACGAGTCTAACAAGTATTCATCCAAACCCAAGCAGTATAACAATTTAGCCAATCATAATAATCAATGAGGCTAAAATAAAATATAGATCACGGTTCATCGTAAAAGAAATAAATATGATTGAGCTACTAGCCTGTGAGCTTAAATTAATTGAGCTGTGTGGTAGCTTGCTTCTTTAATTCACTTTTTGAATTGCCGTGACTTATGTAGACGTGTTTGCTTGCTTGACGTGCTAGAGTGCTTGTTGAATTCTTGGCCGTAGAATTAGTTTGACCTCCTAGGGAGCTTGACTCCAATCACAACACAGCAGTGGCGCCCCACTTTGGTTTCTGTTTCTTTTTATTTTATTCGTTAAAGACCTAGCCCATTGAATTATTAAATGTGACATAAGCCCATACAAGTCCTTTTAGCTCACGTGCATAGTATGTTTACTTGAGCTGATTGAATCTCCATGACACTTCAAACAAACATTTAAATTCGTTAGTATGATGATTCACATATATATTAATTAACTTTATCATTATTTTTTTTACTCCAAACTGGTTCGCTCAATCATTGATTGTAAACCAACACTCATGCATTTGAAAATAGAAATATATTAAATTTATAATATTGCTTGTTGGTCTCAAGTTTAGTAAAATATACTCCATTTAGCTCGTTGTTTCATGAAAAAGTTAAATTCATATATGAGCCAAATATAAATATATTCAACAAAAACCTGACTCAAAATAATTAAAAGTATGGGAAACATTTATATAATATTATGTATATTTTTGACCACATCACACACCTTTCAACTTCATTCAACATGATTTGAACCCACCAACCACTGCCACTCTACTCACGCGGGCCACTGCCGCCGCTACCCTGCTCAATAAAGGACCATTGTCTCAAACCCTAAATACAAGCAATCGGAATGTAAAGTGTAGACGGTTTCTGGCGAGGATGCTTAAGCTTTTTGATCAGGGTAGAACTCCAGCAAGGTTCCCAGCGGATTTGGGTTTTGTGAACAGAATCTTATGCAGAGCGGATTACAAGTCGATGGAGTTGGGGATTGAGGTTCAGGTTCCGAAGAGTTCATAAGTGAGGGATGATTTTTTGTTAAGAATCTGCGGAAGCAACTACTCAACAAAAACTATTTGCATGTAGTAGCTGGAGAAGATGGCATTCGTATGGGTGGTCAGAGAAGATGGCCAGTTGTAAGTGGTGGTCGGAGTAGATGGCTGGATGTTATAGGTACACTGGTCAACCGACGCAATCTGTTTGGATCTCCACCGCCGGTGATAATGATGGGGGTTGTGGGTTCCAATGGTGGTTGCTGTGGATGGGCATGGTGGTGGTAGTGGGTCCGGCGATGGTTGTAGGGGTGGTGGACTGGTGGTGTTGTGGTGGTTGTGGGTTGTAAAGAGTGGAGTTGATTTTTGTTAGGTTGAAGGTCATATGATGAAGATGATGGGTTTAGTGGTGGGTCCAACATATCGCAAGATATAACGTTCCACGACAAAATGACATAGTCAGCCGCCACGTAACGTTCCACGTAAAATGATTTTTGACAGTTGGGATGGCCACGTCAGACAAAGACTAACAGAGTTAAAATCCGTTAGTCACGGTCCCTTAAAAACAAATACACAAATAGTCGGTACTGTCAGCAGAAAAGTGTGAAGTTGGTACTGACATTTACCAATAGGGCATAGTTTGGATTATTTAAAACCAATTTTCCTATCTATAAAGATGTTATATAAGTAAAACACATATTTATTAATATTACTAATTTATTAAATCCGTTTAAAAGTATATTATAATATTTTATTATATAAAAATATTATTTAAGTAAAATGCATCTTTAAAAATATTTATTAGTTTGTTAAAACATTTAACAAGTTTGTCCATTTTGTGTATATATATATTTATATATATATATATATATATATATATATATATTTATATAACCAAAAATATTAGTTTACGTGGTATTATATATATAAATATGCATATATACATATATGTCTACATATACGTACATACACGAACGAAAAGTGCGAGAAAACAAGTATTAAATGATCGATTTTTAAAAAGGTATTTGTGTACTCGCGATCATAAACATATATTTACTTACCTCTATCGACAATCGGAAGTGGGTTAACTGACGCTACAGTAGCCGGCTATTTAAAGTTTGTGAACGATGATCAACATGCTAAACTAATTCAATTAAATATAGGGTAAAGGTCAGTGATGGTTAGGTGACTAAGTCTGGTAGATTAATTGGATTTATATGAAGGTTTGCTTGTAAAACAATCTAGGGTTAGGGTTGGTTAACAAATATACAAATTGCAGATTTGATTTTATTCGTTTAACATAATAAAAGTGTTGGTTAGGTCGAATTAGGAATGTATATTGCATATGTTGATTCAATTGAATTAATAGATGCGAGAATTAAGGTCCAAGATACGTAAATGAAATCAGGTTTATGAAAAGGATAATGGGTTTGGGTTCGGATATTGGGTGTCCGGATTTCTTTGATGGGTTATAACAAGAATTTGCATTCTAGTCTCTATAGATTGAGGGTGGAAACATAATAAGGTAAAAGTTTGTTTAGGGTGATTATGGACATTACTTGAACGTTATAATTATCTATATTATATAAATAATGAAGATTTATATAATATTAGTTAATCTACTCGATAAATACGGTATCTTAATTAATAAAATGACCTGAACGTAAGAGCGGGTCGGGTTAGATAATAATTTAAAAGTCCAAGTTGTTACAAGGAAAACCTATTACTTCAACACAAATATGTGATATTAAAATAGAAAGAGCTTTGTTGGATCTTGGAGCTTGTGTGAGTATTTACTGTCACACCCCAACCTGAGGCAGAGATGCCGGGGCTTGAGCTGATTGCTTACAGCTCTCAATGTACTATCATGCAATAATTTGAAAATGACAATATCTAAATAAAGCAAGTGCATCATTCATAGATAAAACAAACAAGGAAATAAATAACCCAAATTAAATTTAAGTCTTGATAATCCTTCTCTAGCATATCAATCCGTAAATTATTCAATAAATCTTCATAAATCAGTTCAAACAGTAATCTGCATATGCGTAGAAAATAAAATAGATTTTTATCAACACGAGGTTAAGTGAGTAAAACACCAGTTATTTCGGATACAATATAATATTTAAAGGAAAACGCAAACTGTTCATGTGAGATAACAATTTAACATTGCACGTACACAATTTAAACAAATATGAGAAATGGTTAAACTGTTGCCATGTGAATCGTGAATTGTTTACCAAAAATGAGTTGTCGGTGTAACTATTGTCATGCGATTGGATGTCGCCACTAAGATGGTTGTATGATCATAAAATGATCATGGACCTCTCCGAATGCGGTAAAATAAAGCAAGTAAGAAAGCAGCAAGTTGGGCATAAATTGATATACACACAAGGATTAAACATTGCAAGTTGTGGATACTATATAAGAGATAAATAATGTAGATCTGCGTATGTCCCCAAAAGGTTTAAAATAAGTAAACATAGGTGAGTGAGATACTCACCCGATTAGCGGAACAAAACACAAGAGAGGATGTGAGAATGATGAGCCCTTCGGGATTCACCGTCAAGGATTCCTAATTAAATAGTTAAATATTATGGGTTATTTATAAACGCTATAGCACGTATAATGAATTTAGGATTTCGATATGATTTGTGTTATGCTTGTGATTAGTACGTTAATGATTGAACGATTAATCTTTACGGGGTATAGTTATTGCAAAAACAATATAATTAGTTTATATAAATATAAATGAGTTGGAATATTCTATAATAATAAATGTTTAAATAAATTATTATAATAAAATATATTTTAGAATCTTTAACATAAGTCTAACGGTAAGGATATATTTAGTACGTTTAAAACGTTTGATATATTTTCATTTAACAAGAATACATATATAATATATATATACACACATATATATATATGAAAATTTGATTACGAGATTTATTTGACAGAAAACGTTTACTTAAAGATGTCGGTTTAAATAAAATATTATTTATTTGATGACTAATACTAATTATAATATATTTATAACAAGTTAAAACAAAAAAAACACATTAAAAAAGAAAAATAACAAAATATCAACTCTCCCGAGACTCGAACTCAGGTAAATGGCCGACACAAGAGGTTAACACACACACACCAGCCATTCGCGCTGGTGTGTCAGTTGTGCATTGAATGAAAACAAAATTAAAAATACAATATCTGATTAATCCCTATTGAACCTAGACCCTAGGATTCACGATTAATTAATCTGTTCTAAGTTTGCTTAAATTGATTTAGGGTTAATCTTAATTGATAATAGATGAACTGAATCTATGTTTTAATTGCCTATAAAGATGATGGTTTGATGGTGAAAGATGAACGGCAGTTGACGGCACACCGAAGAACAAGAACAACAATAATATGAAAACATAATGCAATTAAGGTTACGGGTTTTGATCGCGATAATGAGGGGAAGGTGAAGCATAGATTAATTGAATTATTTTCGTGATTATATAGAAGACGGTTTCATATATTATTGTTAATTCGTATCTATTAGATCTCGTTTTCCAAATTCGTTGTGTCGGTGTGGTTGTAATATACGCATACACGATCTATGGTGATCAATTCCAATTATATTACAAGATTAAGCTACAAGAAAACTATATGGGTCATGTTTACGGTTTATGGATACGGGTTGGAAGGATCTGGATTAGGTTATAATAATTATAAATCATATTTGCAATGTGGTCCTTCAAGTTCTAATGTGGATACAAAAAGAGGTTAAAACTAAGTTTAGAGTTAGTATTGTATATTTTACATGATATTAGCGGATAATTGTATGAATATAATAACATTATAATAATAACTTAATAAAAAAGATTTTTTTTATTTGTTAAATTATCCGTAACAAAACGGGTCGGATAAAATTTGTATATATCTTATAAACTAAAATCCGAGTTGTTACAATATCCTCTACTTTTGGGAATTTCGTCCCTAAATTAAAGAATACCGAAACGAAACCATTAAATTTTGAGGAAAACAAAATTTTAGATATAATTCAAAATTCATTAAAAAACGGAACTTTGAGTAGTCGTAACAACGCTACAAATGTCAATCCAATAACGACACTAATATATAGGATGTAACAGCAGCGTATCCACCTTGTCCTTATCACCTAAACATTTGTACCATTACATAAAACTACTTTCGGTTCTAGATTATGACATATGATTGTTCGTCCTATGATTTCCATGCGTGGACTTTGTTAATTACGTGGGCCTCCATAATTACTTAGATCGTCAGATGGTACGCACAATTCGTCCCATCATGTGGGTTACAAAACATATGAAACACATGATTTTGAGAAAACAAGAATCTTAATAGGTTTTGGTTACAAATAGAAGATGGTCATTGTGTAGACAACATAGACCGTTATGGGATGACTTGTGCACTATACGATGTATGGAAAGTATTTGCAAGGATGATCGAAGCGATTACATTGGGTGCAATAATGACATGAGAATTAAGTCGAATGATGAAAGTTACCAGTGGGGCAAAACGAGCGAATACCGATGTAAAGTTTCTTTCTCTAGATACTTTGATTTTGTCGAGGTTGATGATTGATTTGATTAACAACATAGTTTTTATGATTAGACTTGCTCTTGTTGTTGTTGTTATGAGAATGAGTATGGGTAAATGAATTTAAATTATCATCAAATATGTTAATAAACATGATTGAATTAGTTATATTAATGTTTTGAATTTAAGTTTATATTCTAGAGTTTGCAGGAACTATATCCCTGACTATACGAATGATCATAAAGCTGTTTAAAGAACGCAGATGATTAATTTTGATTAAAACGATGGTGACTTAACGAAAACATTATATGATTAAATAAGTTGCGGTTTTCTGAGAGGGTTGATAAATTGTGTAAATTTTATATGACCTATTGAGGAAAAATAAAAATTAGATAAGTTGTTGTTAGTGAATGATTTGTGCTCAAACATAGGAATTAAAACATTTTTGAGTAGGTGAATAGATCGAAATCCATAAATTTTTTATTCAACCATAATTGAGTAAACAAACCAAATCATAAGATGTTGTTTCAAATATAATCGAGTAAACAAACAACGAATGCCCATGAGTGTTACATGAGTAGTTGAAGCATCTCGTGTATCACCACAGATGATAATGCTCCAACAAAATATCATAAATAAAACGAATTGTGCAAATGAACAGTTGGTGTGTCCATGGCGTCCCATGTTTTTCCACCCGATTAGACATTTTAAAAACAATAAAACATAATAGAGAGTGTAACCGTTTAGCCGATTACGTTGAACGCTTAAAGTGTCGGTCGCATGACAATTTCCACTATGGCGGGGAATATTGTCACACTCCCTAGTTTTAAATGAAAAAGAGCAAAAACAAGGATATGGGATTCTCAAGTAATTTTCCAATAAAAAGCAATCAACTAACTTTAAATAAAAATATTTGGGGAGAAGTCATAAAAATATTTTGAGGGTGAGACATGGTCTCGGTGTTATAAAAATATTTTCAATGTGAAGCATAGCTTCGGAGTTGTGTGTGCATGACAACAGAATAACAAACAATAATTAAACAATTATCTAAGAAAGCTATAAACAAATAATTTGAACACATAAGGCAAACAGAAAAGCACGTATGGTGGCTTCTAAGCATGTTATTAAGGCACCATTAACGACCTATCTTAAACATTCGGCTCTGATACCAATCTGTCATACCCCAACCTAAGACGAAAATGTTGGGGCGTGAGCTGATTGCTCACAGCTCTCAAGGTATTATCATGAAATAATTTGAAAATGACAATATCTATTTATTTAATTTAAATATTCAACAAAATCCAAATAAAGAAAGTACATCATTCATAAATAAAACAAACAAGGAAAGAAATAATCCAAATTAAATTTAATTCTTGATAATCCTTCTCTAGCATATCAATCCCTAAGTCCTTCAATAAATCTTGATAAATTAGTTCACACAGTAACCTGCATATGCGTAGCAAATAAAAGAGATTTTTGCCAACACGAGTTTGGTGAGTAAAACACCAGTTATTTGAGATACAATATAATATTTGAAGGAAAAAGCAAACAATTCTTGTGAGATAACAATTTAACCATAGCATGTACAAAATTCAAACAAATATAAAGAAAGGGCTAAACCGTTGTCATGCGAATCGGGCATTGGTTACCAAAAATGAGTTGTCGGTGAAACTATTGTCATGCGATTGGATGTCGGACACTACAACGGTCGTATGATCATACAATAATCATCGACCTATCCGAATGCGGTAAATAAAGCAAGTAAGCAAATAGCAAGTTAGGCATAAAATAATATACACACAAGGATTAAACAGTTGCAAGTTGTGGATACTATATAATAGATTAATAATGTAGATACGCATACGTCTCCAAAAGGTTTAAAATAAGTAAATATAGGGGAGTGAGATACTCACCTGATTATCGGAACAAAACACAAGTGAGGACGTGAGAATGATGAACCCTTCGGGATTCACCGTCATGGATTCCTAATTAGATAATATAATATTATGAGTTATTTATAAACGATATAGCACGTATAATGAATTTAGGATTTCCATATAATTTGAGTTATGCTAGTGATTAGTAGGTTAATGATTGAAAGATTGATCTTTATAGGGTATAGTTATTGCAAAAACGATATAATTAGTTTAAATAAATACATATGAGTTGGAATATTCTATAATAATAAATGTTTAAATATATTATTATCATAGAATATATATTAGAATCTTTAACAAAAGTCAAACGTTAAAGATATAATTAATACGTTTAACACGTTTGATATATTTTCATTTAACAAGAATACATATAATATATATATACACACACACATATATATACGAAAATTTGATTACGAGACTTATATGGCATAAAACATTTACTTAAAGATGTCAGCTTAAAAATAGAATGTTTATTTGATAATTAATACTAATTATAATATATTTATAACAAGTTAAAACAAACAAAAACCATTAAAAAGAAAAATAACAAAAACTAAACTTTGTCGGGACTGAAACTCAGGTAAATGGCCGGACTCAAGAGGTTAACACACACACACACACACACCAGCCATTCACGTTTGGTGTGTCAGTTGTGTATTGAATGAAAAAAAAAATTATAAATACAAAATCTGATTAATCCCAATTGAACATAAACCCTAGGATTCACGATTGATTAATCTATTCTTTATTTGCTTAAATTGATTTAGGGTTAATCTTAATTGATAATAGACGAACGGAATCCATGTTTTAATTACCTCTAAAGCTGCTGTTTTGATGGTGAAAGACGAACGTCAGTTGACAACACAACAAAGAACAAGAACATCAGGTTATGGGGAAACATAATGCAATTAAGGTTACGGGTTTTGATCGCGATAATCAGGGGAAGTTGCATCAGAGATTAGTTGAATTATTGTTGTGATTATATAACAATTCAAGAAACTGGCAAAGATAGTTTCATATATTAATGATAATTCATAACTATTAGATCTTGTTTTCCAAATTCGTTGGGTCGGTGGGGTTGTAATACACGCATATACGATATATGGTGATCAATTCCAATTATATTACATGATTAAGCTACAAGAAAACTATCTAGGTCATGGTTACGGGTTATGGATACATGTTGGAAGGATCTAGGTTGGGTTATAATAATTATAAATCATATTTGCAATATGGTCCTTCAAGTTCTAATGTGGATACAAAAAGAGGTTAAAACTAAGTTTAGAGTTAGTTTTGTATATTTTTCAAAGATATTAGCGGATAATTGAATGAATATAATAGCATTATAATAATAACTTAATAAAAACGATTTTTTATTGATTAAATTATCTGAAATGAAAACGGGTCGGATAAAATATGTATATATCTTATAAACGAAAACCGAGTTGTTACATTTACCAGGGAGTGAGTTTGTATGATAAGTATGAGTTTGGGCCACTACAAAAAGTTAAAACCATAGTGGTGTTGGCTGATCAAACTCATACTTGTCCAAGGGGGATTGTAGAGGATGTGATTGTAAAAAGTTGGTGTATTTTATTATCCTGTGAATTTCCTAGTGCTCGATTGTGTAAAGAATACACAACCAACTGTTATTTTGGGCAGACCATTCTTAGCTACAACAAAGGCTATTATTAATTGTGATGAGGGAACGGTTAAAATGAATTTCGGGGAAAAGAAAATGAGTTTAAAGGGTTTTCTATGTCATCAAATCATAAAACTACATAAAAGAAAGAAAGTTTTGTGATTGACAGGTTAAATGAAGAGAAGGTAAAGTAGAAGTCAAGAAGGAAAAAGGTCAAGATATCAATGGAGCATGATTATTATAGAGAAACTTGTAAATTTTATGATCTGGTCTGTGAAAAAACTAATGATGAAAATAGAACAAGTTTAGAAGCGGAATGAGGCAAGCAACCTACTAGACCACCATGAATGACACATCAGGTATGGTCCGGCTGAAAAACTTATCACAAATTTAGCGCTAACTGGGAGGCAACCCATCATTGTATTAAGGTACGTGTACATTGTGTTTTATTTAAAACTAGGTAGGTGTAGATCACATAAACCCTCACGAGAGCTCACTCGTCCACTCGGGCTATCGGGCGGGGGGGGGGGGGGGGGGTTAAAGGGCTTGTTTCATACGCTAAATGCAATCGTGATTCCTACAAAACTGAGTAAGGTCTTTTAACACCGTTTCTAGTTTAACAAATTTAATTATGAAATTTATTTAACTTGGCTTGGTAATTAAAATTCACAGTTTTGCAAACGGCTTAAAAGACTTATCCTAATAATTGTGAGAAGCATGCTTCTACACGTGTGAAAGTTTGCAGATTTTGTTGAGTGAATTGAAGAGCCGGGTTCGTTAAGAGTAAGCACGAGTGTGCTTGAGTTGCTTACTTTTCTTATCAGGTGATTTCGTTTTCATAATTCTCTTTGTTTTATTAGTTTTATTGTTAAAAGAGTAATTTATAAATTGTTAGGACCATCACATTAAGCCTAGTTATAAATGTGTAATCAGTCAATTTTAACCCTATCCTCGATAATATATTTTTATTGCCAAATTTTAAACGTTGAGGACAATGTCAACCTCAAATGTGGGGATGGGGGTAAAATTAAAATTTTTGCCTTAAAGTACATTGATTATGCACAAAATACAAAATTGTAAATAATTAAATGCTATTATTAATGCCAAGTAGACACAACAACAAAAGCTGCAAAAAAGACAGCAGCGATACTACTGGAAAGGAAAGTTCCAATATTGAGTGAAATATCATGATCGGGTCGACCAGGCCATATCATGAGTGAATAGAAAATAGAAAATGTACATAGCAGTTCCAACTTAAATACTTGGAATAATTCTACCACTTCTACTAGGAGTAGCCTTTTTTGGGCTAGCTGAACGTAAAGTCGTTATGAGTGTCATTATTGAGAGTAACCAGTATGTCTATGATATCTAGAACTTGGTTGTCACATGCATATCATGATTTTAATATCACCACCTGTATGGAGAAATAGGACTATAGAAAACCCACTTTATATTGGCCTTACATAAAAAAATAATAAAACAATACTCCCTACTCTACATTTTCCCATAGGAGCCTAGTTTGTGCCTTTTCCCTTTCGTTTGTTTAACCCACATTACAAGCCATGTTTGCCTTGACCTTTATTATTTCTAACCATGTGGATGAAATTCGGTACGTCAAGAGTTGTATTTAAGTCGTTTGTCGAGCGTAGTACATAATGTACGTATGCATCGAATCGGTTCTTTGTATATATTTGCATGTGTTAAAAAGGTTAAAAAATCAAAGAAAAACACAAAAAGAGTTTATGTTAAGTTAGTTTTGTTTAAATATTAGTCAGTTTGTATTTTTGATTGTTTGTATAGAGGAATAAATCGGGTTTCATCCACCATAAGTCACTAAATAAATCCGCTTCCACACCCTAACCAAAGCCACAACAAAACCCTTAGATCTATTCTTTATGTAACAGGTGGGTAATGGGTGGAGATATGACTTGCTTGCAAGCTTATTACTTTGTGTTCATACTCGGTATAAATAGCAGACAGATACTAGCACACTTTTTGTTGGGCCAAATATTAAAACGAGAGGATAGATATTATAATATGAGGGGTATGATCATGTGTTTCTTAACCGGAAACAAAGTACACTCGTTTGGGTGGTTCCATAGTTTTAAATTAATTACTAATGTATATTTTGTGGGTTATCAATCTTGACAGTGTCAGTTCTTGGGAATTGAGTATGAACTTATAAGTTATTAGTATTAAGGATGATAATTAATAAACCATCAATCATGTATTTATATATGTTAGTATATAGTTTTTATTTAGTTTATTGTTTGAACTACGACACTTCAATTGTGTTTTTGTATTTCAGTCATTGAATAATAAAGATATGAATTGGAGTTAAATATGAGCATACTTTGAAGTCTTTGAAAGATCGGGTTTGATGAACAAGATTCTGGATTGAATAATAATAATAATAATAATAATAATAATAATAATAATCTGAACGTGACACGACATATGCTTTGAATCATTGAATCATTTTTGTAGTATTATATTATTAAATTGTATTTGAAAGTAAGTTATTTGTATACTAGTTTGAGCCCGTGTACTACACGAGTAGTTCTTGAAAATACAAAACTTATTAATTAATCAGTATACAAGAAATAATAAACCCGTTAAATACTATTAATACAGTTGTTGTACGATAGTCTTTAAAACAATTTTGAAGTAAAAGATAATTATAAATATCAAATGTTTGAAACCAAAATAGGAAGTAGATATTCAGTTAACAAGTTTTGAAGCATGATTTTAAGAATGGTGACTATTATTTTACTATTAAAAATTTGTTAAAAATGATGAGGTTTAATGTAGGAGTGACAAGTGGCAAAACTTGTAGCCTTTTATTAGAGAGTATAGGTTTCGTTGGTGCTCAATTATATAAGTTGGGGTTTATTATTGAATGGGCTGGCCATGAGAAGTGGACATATGGGTCATCATAAGTAAAAGTTTGGTGGACGGCTGATTGAAGGAAGTTTTGACGACACAAACAGCGGAGGGCTGTTTTGGTGAGGTTTTTGGCGCCGCAAAGAGAAGCCTTTGGCTAATATACACGAAAATCAAGAAGAAATAATTATGATGAGGCAACGCTAATATCGTTGTAACTTCTTCTGGGTGAACGATGTCACAACTCGAATATTCGAAATAAACTATTATTTTAATATTATTATTTAATTAATTACTAAGACAACTTTGAAAAAACATTATATACATTTTTAACCCAAAACTAAACCTTAACCCTACTTTGTTTCCACCTAAATAGTCCAGGGGCTTATTTGTAAAATCTGTTATTTTATTCTATTATTATGTATTCCTTTAACCCATTTAACCAAGCTGAAACCCATAATCAGGACCCAAGCCCGTAACTCGTATACTCGTTTACATATCTTGTTGCATAATCATCGATGTAAATTTGGAATTAAATCTTGCTTATGATTCATATTTCTATATTCAGCCTTACCGACAATCGGATTTAGAAACAAGATCAAATTGTATACGAATCGGCTTATTATTCTAACCGTCCTCAATTCATTAGGGTATTAAACATATAAACGATTTCTATAATCCAATTAAACATGAAGTTATAATCATTGAACCCTCGCCAATCTACCCCTATGATTAATTTGATTATATCGATCTGAAAGTGATATGTTCGTTATCTTTCACCGCCGAACCTGTTCGTTCCAATTTAGCCACTGCGGATCATTGTTGCAGGTAATTCAATATATGGTTTTGATCGGTGATGCTTCCTCATACTTAACCGTAAGGTTAATTGAACCAACAATCAACGGATTGATCGCCGATGCTCTATGTTTCTGCGTCAGTCTGTATACAAATTATTAGATTCATCATATGAACAACCACCACACCAGCGCGCATTGCTGGTGTGGGTTTGTTAAGATGTTACCTGGCCGGGGGGCGTGGGTTCGAGCCATCCCCAGCCCGTGTTTTTGTTTTATTTTTGTTAATGATATTTAACTACCATACTAACTCACTTAATTGTTTAAATTATATTATTTAGTATTGGAAATTAATAATTTTTATCTATTCGTTTTTTCGAACCTTGGTTAAAACCATATATATATATATATGTGTGTGTGTGTAATAGTTATTTAAATTGGTGAAGGTTTTTTTATAATAAAGATGTTAACAAGGCTTTTGAGGATAATTAAAATATATTTTGTTTAAATAATTATGGCAAAATACTTTCTAAACAAATGTATTTTTTTACCTTATAAACAAATATTTAATATTATTTAAAAACAACTTTACGATTTATAAGTTAAGAGATTTACTTTTATTGTACTAATATAAAATCAACTTTAAATAAAATGTTATTTCACGAATATACTATTTATTATAAACATTATGATAGTAATGATCCAAAATTTTATAAATATTTATTTGAGTATTTTAGTTGTAATTATAATATTTCATAGTTAAAATATATTAATTAATAAAGTAATAATAAGTCTTTGTAATATTAAACTTTCGCAAGAACATTCCCAATCATTAAATCTCGAACCTCTATCTAGTTATAGTTTCCTTGTTGAGATCATAGTTATTTATTCCAAAATTATTGCTATTTAGGATTTCTCCTCGGTGTTTCCCGAAGAGCTTGATCTATCTCCTGTTTTTAAACGAGTCATTATCTCTTGCTTATCGCTAAGGTGAGTATTTCACTCCCCCATTTTACTTATTTTTAAACCTTTTTGGGGACATGTGCATATCTTATATATTTAACTATTATCTAGTATTCAAAACCGCAACTGTTAATCCTTGTGTGTATACATGCTATTTGCTTACTTGCTTTACTTGATTGCTATTTGCTTACTTCGGCAACCGATGTCCATTTTTATGGCAACGTTTTAATCCTTGCTTGATAACCAATGTCCATTTATATGGATTGGTTGAACCCTTTATTTACGGTTTGATTGATTATTTATATGATATGGCTTAACTGTTTATTCTCACAGGAACAGTTTGCATCTTTCTTTATTAATTATATATTATTATTGTTACGTCTTAAACTGGTGTTTTACTCACTCAACATGTGTTGTTGACAAAATTCTATTTTATACGCATATACAGGTTATCGTAGAAATTTAATGCAGGTTGGTGAAGACATAGTGAAGAATTTAAGTTAGAATATTTTAATCAAGATCATTAGAAATACAAATTTGTATTGTTGTATTTATGGATTATGTACTTGTTTGTATTTGATTTATTTGACAAATTGAATTTAATTAATAGATATTGTCATTAAAATATTTCATGATAGTTCCTTGAGAGCTGTAGCAATCAGCTCACGCCACGACCTTTCCTCCTTAGGTTGGGCGTGGCAAACGGTTCGTTCAGGTTAAACATTAAACATTGTTTTATTCGTGTTTGGATTATTTTTATATTGACAACGTTGTATGAACATATTGATGTGTTGGTTTATTTATATACTATTTGCATGTGTTAGCAATCCTTGATATACACCTTGCTCAGGTTCATGACAAAACCTAATAACTTGTTGGGTGACATGGAGTAGGTTGATTCACACTAGTAAATAGGGTAATTGAAAACTAGAAGATCTTATAACAAAGTCATGTTATTGATTACCACCTAAATTATCCAACTTTCCAGCACCATGTCTGTGTGGTGTCCAATTAATCGAACGAGTTTTGTATGAAACCTAGAACCTGAAATCAGGAGGAGGTTGCATTTTCTTTATATTGTTTTTAAAATCAATCTTCTAATTTTCTCTTTACATCGTTTGTCCATCTTAGTTAGTTAAGTTTGTATTAAAAATCAAGCAAACTTTGAAATACTGATCACATGCTCCTCATGGATACGATACCATACTTACTCTAACTATTTAGTTTAATTGGGTTTTTGAATGACTAAAACGACGGTCATCATAGAGAGAGAGGGAAAAGTGAATGAAAAATTTTCTAAGTCCCCTTTTAGTATTAGAATATTGCCAAAAACCCCATTTTTAAATTTTCAAACACAAAGCTTTCTCGAGCATGGTATTATACCAAAGTTTGCTCGAAAATCAAGTTAATCAATTAAAGAGTTAACTTTGTTCACTGATATAATAACAAGTATGCTCGAAGAATAAAGTTTACCCGAAATTAATCAAGTATGCTTGAAAACATGAAGTATGCTTGAAAACACTTAGAATGTCAAAGCTTAACATAAATGTGTGCTTGAAGCATAAAGTGTACTCGATAAAAAAAAGTTTACTCGAAAACACTTAAAAGTATCAAGTATGCTTGAGAACGCTTACAATGTCAAGTCTTTGACATTGAAGTGTGTGCAAACATAAAGTGTACTCGAAAAAACTTATACTTCAAAACAAAGTAGTCAGACATAATCAAAATCATAATCCCATTAATATTTATCAAGTTTACTCGAAAGTTCATCAAGTTTACTTGAAAGAGATAAACATCAATTTAAACATTCAAGTATACTCGAAAAATGCATATCCATATGAAATCACTAAAGTATACTCACTATCAAGACAACGAACCATAAAAAAATTAACAAGACAATGATCCATAAAAATTGACTTCCCTTACATGGGGTGAAAGGAGTTTTATTGGTAGAATTTCCATGATGAAATAATTAAAAAGCATGTGAGCCACAAATTATTCTGCAACAATAACGGTTTACGTGGGATGGAATAATAAAAAGTCAAGGCCACATTGATTTCATGAGAATTGCCTACAAGAGAAAATAACCACATTAGTTAATAGGGGGAGGGGGGGTTACGTACAAAGGGTTTTGACTCCAAATTAAATTGGAGATGGAAGCAACATCACATACAAATATTTAGGAATTATATCGATTAATTCATGGTATTTTATTATTTTTTTAGAATGAAATGCTCAACGGAGGTCACGACAGGAGAGATCAGAGAACAACTTTTGAAGGTCCAACACCATTAAGGGATCACCAATTAAAGATTGCAGAATAAAATTAAAGATGGTCTTCACAACCATGGGAGGCTAATTTACTCATAATCATTCTCGGGTGTAGGTTTTTGTAAGTTTTAGGGCTTTTTCACATCTAGGAATTGAGATAATATTTTATGTAATCGTTTGGTTTGAACATGAATCGTATGACCTTTTATTATTATGAACTTATGTTGTTTAGGATTTCTTGCATCATTGACCTTATAAGATGACAATTGCTAGTGTTCATGATGTGTGTTTGGGTTAATTCATGTTCTTGATCTATATTGCATATACTTGTCCAAGATTCTTTATGTGAAGGTTTTCTTGCACCATTTGCCTAGGATAGACGAGTATTGTTGTTTTTCTTCATGATATTGTTTATTGAACCTACATAACTATTGTGACCACATGAACTCGTTTTTATAGTGTGCCTTCCCCGAATTGCTTATAGAACTTGAAACCTGGATATGATTAGTTTCATAATCATTGTTGACAACTCAAATTTATTTCTTGCAAATTGTTATTGGTTTTCATTAAAACTCAAAAATAATTATTTCAACCCTAAATCATATTTGGTCTATACGGCTACTTAAAGAGCTTCATAATTATTAATTGATTAAATTTAGATCACCGACCACAAACTCTTCGTGGTTCGACACCCTTTTTACCCTAACTAGTTTAAGGTGATAAGGAACACATTCTTTTTTATCTTTGAACAGTTCGACAATGATCAATCGGTCATTTAACATACCTCAAGGCCCGATGCAGCTAATTCATCCAAACTTCCATAACTTGCATGTACAACATAATTCATTTCAACTAATGAATTTGGTACACTGGAAAGGAAATCAAATGGCTACAGATCTTCAGTTTCAAGAAGGTATACGGACTTATCAAGACAGATGATAAGAGGTCCATAATATTTGAAAAAGGATAACAGAGAGCTAAGAGCACTGGTTATCGCTCAGGAAGGAAGATTGAGATGCAATATGAATTGATCTTTCAACTTACATGAAAGAAGATATGTTGAAGAAATTAAAGGACAGGGATCATGACAAGGATAATTTAGGCGGTTTTGATCAACAACCAAGTGGTTCATCATCTGGAAATGTACCTGCAGAGGGGAGTCGTCGGGAAAAGAGTTGGTTGTTTATAATGATTCAAACTGAGGTACAACCGGTGAGCACCTTGAGAGTAAAAATAGTGTTATTTTTTGACGACAAGGGGGTTGTTATGAGTATGGTTGATGCGAACGAGATAGGAGGCGAGTTTGTAGACCACTACCTAACAAAAGAAAAAATCGTTATTCCTGTTAACTTAAACAAAGAAGACGTGGAAGAGTTGGAAAGAGGAGAAGATGTGGAGGTAGAGGATACGAAGGAAGTCAGATTTGGTTCAAGTATTCCCTCTGGGAATGCATGTTATGATGAAGTTGATATGGAAGACGTGACGATTGAGGACTACTCGGATATGTATACCTAGTTTAATGATGATGATGGGATTCCATTTTTCATGACTGAACACTATGAAGCGGCCGAAGAACGTTTAAGAAAGGAGAAAGAGATAACGAAAGGTAAGAAGGAAGTGATTGAACCAGAGACACGATAGAATTCAGATGATATGTTATATTATAATGTGAAGAAGACGAACAAAATGATTGAGAGATTGCGATATGAATAGAAAGAAGATTATCTCAATCGAAGGCTCGTTTGACTGCAAATCAGATGAAGAAGTTTGTAGGTGTACGAAGATTGTCAAGGGTACCATAGTATCGTGGATGTATGAAACGACGTTAATAGTTTATATCGTGAAGTGGGAGAACGACGTGCAATATTTCTAGCATATTTTTGATGTTCTTTTCTTTCCATGATGGAATGTTCGTACGTTCGCGAATAGACCATTCATGAATCGTTGAGATAATCAGTTGGAGGATTGGTTCTATCATCTTCTCACTCACGAGGTAAGTTATGGTTTTATGTTTTTCAAGCCTCAAGTGCTGACACGAAAATATGTGGATGAATTTGATCCATGTACTGGTTGGAGGAAGTTGGTGTTGAATGTGAAGCCGCCTCGTACGTTAAAGAAAGTCCCTTTAAAGACTTTGCCCCCAAAGTCTTTACAAGAGATTTAGTAGGTGGTACTACGATGACAAGACGGGTGAAGTGGTAATCGTATTGTGTTATGGATTGAATATGGAGTTTATTCATGTGATTGATCCGATGTGGCTGGTCAACCTATCTGAGTCTGATAACGACATGTTATTTAATAATCATATCAGATGGGCGCATAACAAAGATAACAAGCTAGCTATGCACTTCCAACGAGTCATTCGAGGTTGTCATGCATTTGGAATACATAGCTGTGCTGATTGGAAGACTAGAAAATTCAAGAGTTGAAGACAACAAAGCTCGAGATGAATGGGAGTTTTTTGATACATAGTTTGGCGCCTCAGTCTTTGCTTAACGCATTTGGAATATTGGTTTAATTTATAGGGGTATTTTGGTAATATTATGTAAGGCTTATTCGTTAGGGTTATAATAACGAATGAGGTCACGTGTTTTGTACTTCATTCGTTAAGGATGTTTAACGAATGAATGTTAACGTATGAGAATCATTCGTTATGGGTTGTATAACGAATGAGCCATCTCCTGTAAATACCATGTAAGTTATTGAATTATTAACAAGTTATTATTTTGTATCTTTTGAGTCTCGTTACTCTGTCCAAAGTATCTCTCAACACAGACATACAATACACACAGTTAACGTAATTGAGCTATAAAACGATCATATCAATGACTGGGTCAGTCATAACGAATTAATCGTGGCTTCTCAAGTGGTATCAAAGCCTTACGCGGATCATCTAAGTTATTAAAACCTAAAAACTATTTATGCAATTTGGCCGCTGGCTTAAAGGGAGAGGACGTTCTAGGAGGCTCTTTAATGACTAGAGATAATAATCGAAGGCCCAAATCAACAAGGAAACTCATAAATCAAGGGGTGGAGACTAGAAATTTAAGATCTAACTATACATCAGATCTGGATCTTTACTTTCTAAATAACTGAATCTTATGTTTATGTTTTCTTTGTGTAATCTGCTTTGAATCTTAATATGGTTGGCTAACCGTTTTTAAGCAATTACAATATGATGAATGCTAGTTAATATGCTATTTAATGGATGTTTTGCTATGATTTGTGATTCAATAGTTGGATATTATGAACATATGATGTATATGATTTTATATTGTTTATTGATTATTTGATGTGTTTGTTTTGGTTTGGGTCTGTCTTTCACATGGATTATTTATTTAGATCGGATTGATTATATCTCTAGGTTATATATCGATCGTTAACTTAGGGCTTGAAACCTAATAAGAAAAATATAAACATATCAGGTAATTGGTAAAATTTATAAGCTACCTACAGGAAATATCTAAATAAAAGGGTCTGGAAACTAATTAGGGTTTGCTAATAAGTAATAACCAAATGTTACTTACTCATAGACCGTTTTCTATTTGGTTGTAAAATCAGGAGTCATAGATAAGTAATATGTGTGGTTAAGAGGTCCTAAGTCATAAGGAATTAATAGCATAATACTAGATTCATGTCTTTAGTTGGTCTATGTGTATAGCATAGGTCTTCTGAATGCATTTGATTATTCTCACATGGCACTAATCTTTTAGCGCTTCACACATGTTTTCAATAATATATCTTTAAACAATTCATTGTTAATTCATCCATAGCGTTTCATAGACTAATAAGATTTTGGTTATCTCCAAGTGACTGTATTTTATAAAAGTTCTAGTTCCATTTTATTTTAGTGTCTTTTATATTTCTATAAGAAAACTATAAAATTTTAGTAGGTTAATCGCTAGTTAGGTGTAGGCTAATAACTAGATACAATTTCCATGGATTGATATTCAGAATCTTTCTACTTCTATACTATACATACTATAGGTGTGCTTGCCTATTTACGTTTTTATTTTAGTGTTAGTTGGTCTCATAGTTATGTAACATCCCGTTTCCTGTTCGGTAATAAAATAATAATAATATTAAATGTTATGAGATGGGCTTGTGTTGGGTTAAGTAATATGGGTAATGGACTTGGGACAATAAGGAAGGGAGAAAGACCATGGGCTTAAGCCCATGACCCATGATATAAATACATTAACTAGCCCATAATCCATTCATTTCCACTCATTCCATACACCACCCAAAACGCACACTTAAGCTCTCTCTCATAATTCCCTCTTTCTCTAACCGAAACCAAAAAAAAGAACCGATCCCGACCCGAAGTAATGATAGAATGATATTGTATGGATCCAAACCCGCTAGATCTAGTTGCGAAATGATGAGCCAACACCCAAAACCGTTAAAGTCACAAGATCCGGATGGAATCGGGTATAAACCAGCGAGATCTCGCTTTTCCGGCGAGATCCTGTTTTTCCAGCAATGGCGGCACCGGAAAGGCGGTGCCAGAACAGTAGGGAAAGTTAGAGAATGTCTCTTACCTAACCCTAATTCGTTAACGGAAGAATAACGAATTAACAGCAATTCGTTATGCCCATTCGTTAAGGAAGAATAACGAATTAACAACAATTCGTTATGCCCATTCGTTATGGAGAAATAACGAATTAGCAGCAGTTCATTATGATCATTCGTTAAGGCCAGTTCGTTATAAAGACCTGTTTGTTACAAAGGCCATTTCGTTTTAAGACCAATTTGTTATAAAGGCCAGTTCTTTTTAAAGGCCAATTCATTATGAGAGTCAATTCGTAATAAGTTAAGAAGTAACGAATGAACCTCATTCGTTAACGGCCAGGATAACAAATTAGACTTTGAAGGATTGACAGAAAGGTCCCTGGACTTAGAGTAAAATGATTTAATTACAAAGAATCCCTCGAACTTTCTGAATTAGCAAATAAAATAATAAATTAGAATTCTAATGAAAAGAGTATTAAGATAATTAATGAAAATAAAATTTTTCCAAGCTGACTTGGCAGCTCGACTCCAGCCAGGGGCTCTGCCCCTTGGACCCCGCTAGGGGCTGCCGCCCCTAGAACCCTGCTACCAGCGGTGCTGCCCCCGGACCTTTGTTCGTTAAGGGTTAAATTAAACTAGAAATATTATATGGTTAGGGATAGTTAATTGATACGCGTAATTGGTATATAGTTAGTCGAGCACAACTAAAGAAAAGGGATTACCATTAACTAAGAACGTGACCAAGATCATGTGAGTTTCTAGCCCCACTTCCTTGTTATGTTTTCGGGGCTGTGTGCATACTCTATGTGATTAGTTAATAAACTTACCTTAAGTGGTAAGTGTATGCCTTCATGATTTTATGTATGAATGAATGCTTGGCAGTACGTGAGCGATCCTCGGATATTGCATGTACCGCCAAGTAATTGTGTGATATGTTATTTTGTTACGAATTATGTATGAATGAGATATGAAAGTTATGGAAGAGATTAAGTGTATGTGTGAAAGTATACAAATTTAAATATAAAGAAGATATGTATGGTTGTATGGAGGTATGCTTCAAGGGTTGCGGACCCTAATAATATCTACGAAGGTTACAAGGTTGCATACCCTAATAATATATGCGAAGGTTACAGGGTTAGATACCCTAATAATATGTGCGAAGGTTATAGGGTTGCATATCCTAATAATATATGTGAAGGTTACAGGGTTGCAGACCGTAATAATATCTACGAAGGTTACAGGGCGAAATGCTCTTTAAAACATGTAAGTATGTATGTAAAGTAAGAAAAACATTGAAAGTATGTAAGAAAGAAAGGAAGCATGTATGTATGAATGAAAGAAAGATAACATGCTAAGTATGTAATATGTATCTTCGGATACGTATGTATGTATGTATGTGAATGTATTCTATGTTGTTTGATTAACTAGAACTCAATCAGCGTAGCTGACTTTTAGAATGCACGCAGGTAAATAGACTGAGACAGCTGGCATGAGGGGGACACATGGCGGGATCTGAAGAGGCTGGCATCTGAAGATTGTCATGATGTTTTGATATTATGTTTTATGTTATGTTTTACAAGATAAGTTATGAATGTTTGTAATGAATGGTTGACCTTAATTATTATTCTGCGAAAGTTTTAATTCACTATGATATTTGGAAATGTGTTTATGAGTAAATCCAACACCAAAGTAGGGCACCGGGACCGGGGACATACAAGTTGGTATCAGATCATAAGTTCGAGAGAATTAAGCATCCTACAAGCTTTGACTCGAACAAAGAATGGGATTTAAGTAAGAAAAGAAAGAAGGTGTTAGTTCAAGATAGCCATGTGTCGATCAAGCAAGCTATGTAAAGGTGAAGTATATGGTTGATTAATGTGTAATGATGATATTTTAATTGCTAAAGAAAGAAAATGTGTATGTTAGGTATAGGATTAATTGATTGTTTGATTGATTAACTGTTTGAAAGTAGAACTTAGCACAAGTGAATTCACAAAGGGAAGTGTATAGGACACGGTGAGTAACGTGATCAGTTAATCACAGCTGGCCACTATTATTACCTGTTAGCCTTACTATCCTTGTACCAAACAATTCCTTGAATGATGACGTTTGTGCTTCCTTATAGAATACCAATGGTTGGAGCTAGGAAAGTTGCTGGACATGGAGGTCATATGGGACGTCGTGGTAGGCCACGTATTTCCTGAGAACCTTCCGTGGAATCATCTACTAACTCAAGGGAAGAAGAAAGTGCACCTGGACGGAATCCGAGCAATAATGAAGGGTATCAACTTAACCCTGCTGTTCAGGCAGCCGTTGCTCAAGCTGTAGCTGCTACAGTGAAAAACCTGCAACCTGAAAAGTCTGCTGGGAGCCATGCAAGAACTGTCGAGAGGTTAGGAGAGAACAGTAAGAACGATGATGAGGGAGAGAAGGGTGACTCGAGTGAGGTTAGGTCAGTGAAAGTTGATGACAGAAAGAGAGGCCGAGGTGGGTGTAACTACAAGTTGTTTAAAGGTTGTGACCCACCAAAGCTGACTGGCTTAGGAGATGCAATCGCTACTCTCAAATGGATAACCACCATGGAAAAGGTTATTTGAATTAGCGAGTGTCGTCCTGATCAAGTAGTGGGTTATGCTATCCAATCGTTCGGAGATGAAGCTATGTACTGGTAGGAGTCGGTAGAGCATAGAAGGACCCGGGAAAAGATTAAGGCCATGAGATGGGATGACCTGAAGGAGATGGTCATGAAACGTTTCTGTGATGATGCTGAGGTTGAGAAGGCCGGGATGAAGTTTCTGAACTTGAATGTGGGTAAGATGACACACCGCGAGTACACTACTGAATTCAACCTCATGTCGAGGTTGGTGCCTAACATGGTGAACACTAAGGCCAAACGAATCAAGTGCTACATTAGGGGACTTCCACAGACCGTCCGCACCTTAGTCAGGGCATGTAACCCTGCTACTTTTGACTCTACTGTCGAACTCGCAGAGATGGTTTATGTCGACCTGCCAGTGGACGATGTGGTGGTGGAAGAGAATAAAGATAAAAAATGGGTCACTCCTATAAAACGACCTAGTACTCAGTTGCGGAACCCTAGGGATAAGAAGTAGAAGGTGTGAGAGAAGAGATCGTGTAAGACATGTGGTAAGATGCACAGTGGGGAGTGCAAGTGGGGTGTTGGGGCTGGTGTTTGTCGCAAATGTGGAAAGGCGCATAGAGGAGAGTGCAGAGTTGGATCAAACGTCTGTTATAAGTGAAGGAAGGTGGGGCACTATGCTCATGAGTGAAGTGAGAAACCCTCATGTTTCCTGTGTGGCAAGGCGGGCCACATGGCCAAGGAATGTACTGAAACTGGAGGAAGCGGAAAGAAAGATGCTGAACCATCAAGACCAAATACCAGAGCCTACATGCCGACTCGAGAGAAAGCCAAGCAGATTCCAGATGTTGTCACAGGTACGTTTCTAGTAAACGGTATTTCTGCTTCAGTATTGTTTGATTCGGGTGCAAATCGAAGTTTCTTAGCTACACCGTTTAGTAAGTTAGCAAAAATGTAATGTTGCCGTGTGTCTGAAACCCTTATTGTAGAAACTACTAGTGAGACCTCGGTTAGGATAATGAGGATGGTTACGGATTGTAAGATAGAGTTAGAGGGACGTGATTTCCCTGTTACCCTGTATGTTATGAACTTAGGAGTATTCGATGTGGTTTTGGGAATGGATTGGCTATCTGAGTTCGAGTCTCAGATAGTGTGTAGGACTAGGTTGATAAGGTTAAAGCCCTTGGATGGTGTTACGGTGACGGTTTATGGTGATAAGGAAAGTTCAGGGCTTAATGTCATTTCGATGATAAAAGCCGAAGGTTTGTTAAGGCGAGGGTGTGATGCTTACCTAGCATATGTTGTCAAAGCTACGGTCGAGACGAAAAAAGTGAAAGATGTTCCTGTTGTGTGCGACTACCCATAAGTGTTCCCTGAGGACCTTCCGGGGTTGCTACCGAAGCGAGAGGTAGAATTCCAGATAGACTTAATACCATGAGCACAGCCCGTCGCGAAAGCACCTTACCGCCTGGCGCCATCTGAGATGAAAGAATTGATATCCCAACTACAAGAACTCCTCGATAAAGGTTTTATAATACCAAGTGTTTGCCCGTGGGGCGCACCGGTGTTGCTCGTTAAGAAGAAAAATGGAAGTATGAGAATGTGTATAAACTATCGTGAGTTGAATAAGCTTACGGTGAAGAATAGATATCCGTTGCCACGGAATGATGATTTTTTGATCAACTATAAGGTTTGAGTTGGTTCTCTTGAATAGACCTTAGATTAGGCTATCATCAGTTGAAGGTGAAAGAGGCAGACATCCCTAAGACAGCGTTTCGGACGCGGTAAGGACACTACGAGTTCTTCGTGATGTCGTTCGGTCTAACGAATGCTCCCGCAGCGTTTATGGACATGATGAATAGGGTATGTCGGCCGATGTTAGACAAGCCAGTCATCGTTTTTGTTGATGATATATTGATTTATTCAAAAAGCAAGTCTGATCATGCTAAGCATTTAAGAGAAGTGTTGGAGGTTTTAAGGAAGAGAAGTTGTATGCTAAGTTTTCTAAGTGCGCTTTATGGTTGCGCGAGGTGAAGTTTCTTGGTCACGTGATTAATCCTGAAGGGATTACCGTGGACCCAGCTAAGGTTGAACCAATAACAAATCGAAAGACTCCGCAAAACCCGACTGATGGCTACAATAGGGGATTCATCGAAGGTTTCTCAAAGATAGCCGCACCATTGGCCAGAATGACCCGAAAGATAGTAGTGTTTAGTTGGGGTAAGTTTCAGGAGGATTCTTTTAAGGAATTGAAGAAAATACTCACACAAGCTCAATCCTTGCTCTACCCGATAGTGATCAGGATTTGGTTGTTTGTACTGATGCCTCGCATCGTGGGTTAGGTTGTTTGTTGATGCAACGAGGAAAAGTGATAGCTTATGCATCCAGACAGTTGAAAGTTCACAAAAGTACTTATCCGACGCATGACTTAGAGTTAGCAACAGTAGTACATGCTCTAAAGATATGGAGACACTACCTGTATGGTACTAAGTGTACTATTTACACCGATCATAAGAGTTTGAAGTATTTTTTTGAGCAGAAATAGATGAACATGAGACAGAGAAGATTGTTAGAGTTGATAAAGGACTATGACTGTGATATCAAGTATTATCCTAGTAAAGCTAATATGGTCGCCGACGCGCTAAGCCGTAAGAATGAAGAAGTCATTGCAACAGTGAAGTCTTATAAGTTGATCATTAACTCGGACCTCTTTGAAGAAATCACCAAGGTGTAGTTTGAAGTACTAGCAGACGAAGGGCTAATGAAGAAAGAGAGAATTTTTGGACAACAAGACGAGCTGATAGATAATACTCATGGTGTAAAGATTAGGTTTGACCGTATGTGGATTCCACGCCATGGAAATCTCAGAGGTCGAATCTTGGATGAGGTTCACAAGTCTAGATACTCGATCAATCCAGGATCCACCAAGATGTATCAAGATCTTAAGAGAGACTACTGGTGGATGAGCATTAAAATTATGTAGTAGATTATGTAAGTAAGTGCTTAACTTGCTTGCAAGTCAAGGCAGAGCACCAGAAGCCCTATGGGAAGATGCAGCCATTAGAGATACCTGAATGGAAATGGGAACACATCACCATGGATTTCATAACAAAGCTACCCCGTACATCTAAGAATCATGATACCATTTGGGTAATTGTGGACCGTTTGACTAAAAGTGCTCACTTTCTGCCTATAAGAGAGGCTATCTCATCAGAAACGTTAGTAAATGCGTTCATAAAGAAGGAGGTGTCTAAGCATGGAGTACCGTTGTCGATCGTGTCTGATAGAGATACTCGCTTTACTTCAAGATTTTGGAAAAAGTTCCATGAATCTATGGGAACAAGATTGAACATCAGTACGGCGTATCATCGTCAAGCAGATGGGCAGTTTGAAAGGACTATCCAAACCCTTGAGGATATGCTACGTGCTTGTGTCTTAGACATTGGATGAAGTTGGGATGATCATCTGCATCTGGCAGAATTATCCTATAACAATAGCTACCATTCGAATATTGGTATACCACCGTTTGAGATGTTATATGGTAGACGTTGTAGAAATCCTATATGTTGGAGAGAGATTGGTCAGAAAGAGATTGGAAGTTTGGAAGTTGTGCAAGAAACCTCGTCAAGGTTCGATCAGATCAAGGCAAGAATGAAAGTTGATCAAGACCGACAAAAGTCATATGCTGATAAGCGGGGATGACCAATCGAGTTCAACGTTGGTGACAATGTGATGCCAAGGTCTCGCCTTGGAAAGGAATTATTCGCTTCAGAAAGAGAGGAAAGTTAAGTCCGAGGTACATTGGACCTTTTAAGATTGTAGATCGTGTGGGCAAAATGGCTTACAAGCTGGATTTGCCTAAAGAGTTAGAAGGGATTCACTCTACCCTTCATGTTTCTCACTTAAGAAAATGCCTAGCCGATGACACGTCACATGTGTCATTAGTAGACATTGTGGTTGATGAACAGTTAAACTAAATCGAGCAACCGATAGAGATAGTTAATCGCAAGGAAAAGCAGCTTTGACAGAAAGTAATGTGGAAGCATCGTAAAGGATTATATGCCACTTGGACAGTTGAAGAAGAGATGCGTAAGTTTTATCCGGCTTTGTTTCAGTAATAGTTAGGTTTCAGAGATGAAACCTCTTTAAGGATGGAAGACTTGTAACATCCTATTTCCTGTTCGGTTAATAAAATAATAATATTAGATGTTATGAGATGGCCTTGTGTTGGGTTAAGTAATATGGGTAACGGACTTGGGATAATAAGGAAGGGAAAAAGACCATGGGCTTAAGCCCATGACCCATGATATAAATACATTAATTAACCCATAATCCATTCATTTCCACTCATTCCATACCTCACCCAAGACACACACTTAAGCTCTCTCTAGTACTTCCCTATTTCTCTAACCAAAACCAAGAAGAAGAACCGATCCCGACCCGAGGTAATGATATAATGATATTGTATGGATTCAAACCCGCTAGATCTTGTCGCAAAACGACAAGACGGCACCCTAAACCATTAAAGTCTCGAGATCCGAATGGAATAGGGTATAAATAGATCAAAAGATGAGCTTAGGGGACCCTAGCTCAGATCTGGATCGAACAGGACGAAAAACGGTGGTGAAACAAGCGAGATCTCGCTTTTCTGGCGAGATCCCATATTTCCGGCAATGGCGGCGCTAGAACAGTAGGGAATGTCAGAGAATGTCTCTGACCTAACCATAATTCGTTAACGAAAGAATAACGAATTAACAGCAATTCGTTATGCTCATTCGTTAAGGATGAATAACGAATTAACAACAATTCGTTATGCCCATTCGTTTAGCAGAAATAACGAATTAGCAGCAGTTCTTTATGATCATTCATTAAGGCAGTTCGTTATAAAGGCCAGTTCATTTTAAAGGCCAATTCGTTATGAGAGTCAATTCGGTATAAGTTAAGAAGTAACGAAAGAACCTCATTCATTAAGGGGCAGGATAATGAATTAAACTTTGAAAGAATGACATAAAGGTCCCTGGACTAAGAGTAAAATGATTAGTTACAAAGAAGCACTCGAACTTTATGAATTAGCAAATAAAATAATAAATTAGAATTCTAATGAAAAAACTGTTAATACAGCTCGACCCAGCCAGGGGCTCTGCCCCTTGGACCCCGCTAGCGGCTGTGTAAGTCCCGAATCTAGATCACTACAGCATGATGTTAACCCAAACACGACGTTAGTGTGGAATCCCAACACCGTGGTGATTCAAGAACGAAAACAGAAGAACAATATAAATATGATAAGCACAATAATATTCCAAATGCACACGATAATATTAATAAATTGTCTAGTACATCAGATTATCAAAACGGTATTGCTCTCTAGATTATGGTGGCTATTAAAGTGTGTGAGAGATATGTAGTTCTGCTAACCTAATTATCAACTAAGATATGCTTTATATAGTTAGCACTTACAAGAGGCCCAAAGGCCAAGCCCAAAAGCCTAAACTAGCATAACCGAAATCCATAAGGATTTCGGTGTTACTAGACAAACCGAAATCCATAAGGATTTCGGTATTACACCATCACAACCATAATGCAATTCTTCAATTCATCTTTATTTAATTCTCTTTAGTCTTGATCACGTTGTGGCCTTTTGATATGCGTCAGTCTAAGGGTTTATAATGTTCTCATGTACTAGACGATTTTTTTTACCGAGAACCCAATGTTTTGACCGAGAACCCAAATCTTGACCGAGAACGCTTGTTTGTTGACCGAGAACGATTAAAGTTGTCCGAGAACCCTCAAATCTGGTCGAGAACGTTCAAAAGTGGTCGTAAACCCTTTAATCTGGCCGAAAACTCTTGAGTTGAGCCGAGAGAACGATCAAAACTGGCCGAAATCACTTGATTTTAGCCAAAAAACAGTGTAATGTAACCGAGAACATCCAAGATACGTCTGTCTTGCAGATTTTTGTAACAACCAAATCCCTATTTTGATGGGATTTAAATTGTTTCCAAATATACTGAAATCTTTAACCAAACCAGACTCTTTCCTTCTTCTACGATCAGATACTTGCCGGAAAAACACAAAGAACCAAAAGACACCTGAGATCTTGAATCTGTTGATATCAAACAGAGCCTTGAAAGGTTCAAAAAGCTCTTATACCAATTTGTAAGTCCCGAATCTAGATCACTACAATATGATATTAACCCAAACACGATGTTAGTGCGGAATCCCAACACCGTGGTGATTCAAGAACGAAAACAGAAGAACAATATAAATATGATAAACACAATAATACTCCAAATGCACACGATTATATTAATAAATCGTCTAGTATATGAGATTACCAAAACGGTATTTCTCTCTAGAATATGGTGGCTATTATAGTGTGTGAGAGATCTGTAGTTCTGCTAACATAATTATCAACTAGGACATGCCTTATATAGTTAGCATTTACAAGAGGCCCAAAGGGTAAGCCCAAATAAGCCTAAACTAGCATAACTGAAATACATAAGGATTTCGGTGTTACTAGACAAATTACACCATCACAACCATAATACAATTCTTCAACTAGTCTTCGCTTATTTCCCTTTAGTCTTGGTCATGTCGTGGCCTTTTGATATGCGTCAGTCTAACCAATTTATGACCCAACAGGCTGCCGCCTTTAGAAACCCACTGCCAGGCGCTGCCGCCGGACCCCTGTTCGTTGAGGGTTAAATTAAACTAAAAATATGATATGGTTATGGATAGTTAATTAATGCGTGTAATTATTATACAGTTTGCCGAGCACAACTAAAGAAAGGGATTACCATTAACTAAGAACATAACCAAGCTCAGGTGAGTTTCTAGCCCCACTTCCTTGTTATGTTTTCGGGGCTGTGTTCATACTTGAAGTGATTAGTTAATACACTTACCTTAAGTGGTAAGTGTATGCCTTCTATGATTTTATGTATGAATGAATGCTTGACGGTACGTGAACGATCCTCGGATATTGCATGTATCGCCAGGTAATTGTGTGATATGTTATTGTGTTACGAATGATGTATGAATGAGATATGAAAGTTATGGAAGAGATTAAGTGTATGTGTGAAACTATATAAATATAAATAGAAAGAAGATAATGTACGGTTGTATGGAGGTATGCTTCAAGGGTTGTGGACCCTAATAATATATGCGAATGTTACAGGGTTGCATACCCTAATAATATATGCGAAGGTTACATGGTTGCATACCCAAATAATATGTGCGAAGGTTATAGGGTTGCATACCCTACTAATATATGTGAAGGTTACAGAGTTGCAGACCCTAATAATATCTGCGAAGGTTATAGGGCGAAATGCTCTTTAAATTGTGTGAGTATGTATGTAAAGTAAGATAAACATTGAAAGTATGTAAGAAAGAAAGGAAGCGTGTATGTATGAATGAAAGAAAGATAACAAGCTAAGTATGTAATTTGTATCTTCGGATACGTATGTATGTATGTATGTATGTATGTATGTATGTATGTATGTATGTATGTATGTATGTATGTATGTATGTGTGTGTGTGTGTGTGTGTGTGTGTGTGTGTGTGTGTGTGTGTGTGTGTGTGTGTGTATGTATGTATGTATGTATGTATGTATGTATGTATGTATTGTATGTTGCCTGATTAACTAGAACTCGCTCAGCGTAGCTGACTTTTAGTATGCACGCAGGTAAATAGACTGAGACAGCTGGCTTGAGGGGGGCACATGGTGGGATCAGAAGAGGCTGGCATCTGAAGATTGTCATAATGTTTGGATATTATGTTTTATGTTATGTTTTAAAAAGAAAAGTTATGAATGTTTGTAATAAATGGTTGACCTTTATTATTATTCCGCGAAAGTTTAATTCACTCTGATATTTGGAACTGTATTTATGAGTAAATCCAACACCAAAGTAGGGCACCAGGACCGGGGCCTTACATGTTTTCAATAACATCCATAAAGGGCGTTATAGCAAATAGCATGGCGAGGCGGCCCAAGTCGCTACGGGGTACTTAGCGGCCATATATCGACCAAATAGCGACCTACAACAAGAACTTTGTTGTCGGTGCTGCGATTTCTACCGGAATCAGGAAGAAGAAAAAAGGATTGTAGGAAGAAGTAGCGGTTTCAAAACATTTTTTTATAACCATTTTTGGTTTAAAGATGTAGGTATTTTAATATTTAATCCTTCTATCTTTCACTTGTTCACATTTACACTCTAAAACATATAAATTGTTACATAAAAGATGTAAAACTAGTTTGTGTATCTTAACATTTAACTCTCTTTATCTTCACTAGTTTACATTTAGTCCTTAAACTTATAAATTTATATATAAAAATTATAAAATTATCATTATATATTTAAATTGTAAAACTAACCTTATCGCTAAACCCGAAATAGCGGGCGCTATTTACCACTATTCTCTACGTAGCATATAAGTGACCTAGGGATGAGATCGGGATCGTACCCGTACCTATACCCGTACATGTACCGGAAAGTACCCGTACCTAAAATCAGTAAATCTTGGTACCCATACCCGTACTCGAATTATATGGTACGGGTATGGGTATTGGTACGGGTACAAGTATATGTACTTTGGGTACGGTACTCACTTTGGTACCTCTTTGTTCTTTTAAAAAAATCTCTACTAAACTATAACGGTATGATACCGACAATCAATTATCTATAATACCAAAACCCTAATACAACCAAAACTAAATACCAAAACAAAAAATGAAACAAATCAGCCATAATATAATATCCATTCTGTTTTCCTTTTCTTAGTTTATTGCTTTCTCGATTTCGATAGAAAAACAAGAGAGAAAGTTAATACAATTATTTAATTATATACAAATTACACGTACATGAAATAAAAATATACGAATACACAATATATGAATATACGCTTATAAATTGGAATGAACTTATTCAACTAATATATATTATGTTTTGAAAATACCGCTTGAAACTTAAGTCATAAGAGTTAGAAACATAATAAAAACCCTACATATTTGAAACGGGTACTAGTACCCGTAATACCCAAACCTATAATTAGTAAATTTCCGTACCCATACATGTACCCTATAGACACGTGCAGGTACAAGAACGGGTACAAGTATTGGTACTGAACAGGTAGGGGTACGGGTATTTAGGAAAAAGCTCATCCCTCAGGTGACCTGACATTATTACCACTATTCACTATTGACAACTATGGTTGGTCTTTTGCCATTTAAAAGTAGTGTGTGCATGCTTATAATTATATGTTGTTGTTCGAGTACGTGACCGGTTTCTTCACAAAACCCTTACCGTCCCAACAATTTCTATTCTAAAGATCCGAGTTCCAAGTTCCACGGAATCAACTTGCGAAGGAATGTTAAACCATGTATTTTGCATTTATTATAATAGAGAGTTTAAAAGTGTAATATGTTTCTCTAAATAATGAGCCCCTATTGTAACCTATTTAATCAGTTAACGATCTAAACCTTTCATCGGTCAAATATACCAAAAGCCGCTATTGTATAATTTTATAGTGTTAATCAGTGTATCTATCCAACATCTCCGTTCAACATCAGTGTACTATAAATATCAACTATACCTATCAGGATCATGATCAGGGTCATGATCGACATTCACTTTATTCAGAAAAAAGTGCTTTGTGACTAGTTGTGTGTTCTTAATGTATCATCTTTGTATCAATATGCAGAATTCCTTGGTATCTTGCTCTTAGACTTCAGATCCAGTCTAAACATCAAAGAACACCCGATGCGACTGCGGGGGAATGTTAGAGTATTCCTATTAACTGAATATTGTGAGTTATGGTTTGACCATGGTCATTTTTTGATTGAAGAACGCTAATTGCGGCAAATTATAGACATTCAAATATATTCTAGTTGTGTTTCCTTCGATTCTTTTCATACGAAACTTGTTTTGAAATATTAATACACTAAGGTATAGGCCCGTGTTACACACGGGTGGAAAAACATATCAACAAACATAATAAATTTAAACAAAAAATTCAAGCAACACAAAACTTCTTCAACTTTCAGACCAAAACTTTAACCATTTACAATGTCTAGATATTAAAAGTATAAAGTTACAATAAGTTAGTGTACACAAAATCACCCAAAAAAAATCAAGAAAAGACTTAAACATGTTCTTTCATATTAAACCACCATCAACTTCTTCAAATATTCTAACAAAAGAAACTCATTTTGCTTTGTGAACACTCGGATCTATCTCAGATCTAAGGTCTAATAACTATTACGGATCTAGTTCATGATGCTCTTAATGATTATGTATTAATGTTATGTATTAGTATTAGTTATATAGATATGTGTATATATATTATGGAGATATTAATTAAGATGAAGCTTGAGAGGACAATCAGGCAGAGGCTCGATATCTTAAACTCAAAACTTAAATTATGCAGAGGCTGAACTGTTGGTGCATTTTGTGACCGTCGCTTTGCTATTCCGACTAGTTGGGTGAAGTTGTGGAGGGAGCCAACTTCACGTATTGGTGAAGTTAGAACAACTTCACGTGTTGGTGAAGTTAGAACAACTTCGCCATTGGCGAAGTTAGAACAACTTCGCCATTGGCGAAGTTAGAACAACTTCGCCATTGGCGAAGTTAGGACAACTTCGCCTACAGGCCCCAGCCCAAGCCCCCGAAGTTGGTTTGTCTATATATATGTGTGTCATGTTTAGGGTTTAGGATCCAGAAAAGTGAGAGTGTTTTGTGTAGCTGCCATTGTCTAAGAGAAAAGGATAGAGAGTGGCGTGTGGGCAGACCCGAGGTAGATCTCACCTCGGGTCGGCCGTGTTTCTTGTTTTGTTCGGTATGTAACGTGGTTTGATTATTATATAAAGGATCTACAGATTCATTTTATCCCATTCGTGTATTTGTTTCTGTGTAATCGTGTTCTTCGTCTATAACACCATAAACGAGTCTAGGAGGATTCCGCACTCCTAGACCTCGTGCGGATCTCGTATCGATCACCATCGGCCCGGGGACTTACAAGTGGTATCAGAGCCTTAGGGTCTTATGCTATGGTTCGAGATCTGCGTTTGGTGTTCCTGGCCCGTTTCTGATCGATTTTTGGTCAGAACAGCCGTTTTGGCGAAGTTGTCGCTAAAATTTTAGGGTTTTGGCGAAGTTGACTTTTTGGCTAAGTTGACTTTTTGGCGAAGATAAAAAAAATAAAAAAAAAATAAAAAAAATTGTTTGGAGTGTCGTCCGTATGGCCAGGTGTACACGATTATTGTAAGACCGAAAATGTGGTTCCAACAAAGACAAACAATTGGTATCTCTTGATCTAACGTGTGAACAAATACGCGTCAACTATAGATATGTAGTTGAAATTGCGAATGGGATATTGATTGAAACTGGATATTGACACATATTTGGTTATTTGGGTGTTTTTGGGCCAAGAAATAATTGTTGTTCGAGGTTGACCAACTGAAGAAAGTCAAATTTTGTTCGGGTTCTTGTCATTTCTGGATCGCGGTCAGAGCATATTATTTATGTTATTTTCAAGGCGTTCGAGAATTGGATCCTGAAAACGTGGGATACGAGCATCTGGGATGCTTATTTATTAAGGTGAAAACTTTTGAACAAGATGGATTTAATCGGGAATTAAATTGTTTAAGCTCTCAACCTGAAAATGTGGGATACGAGTATTTGGGATACTTATTTATTAGGGGTGAGCTACTTAAATAAATTCATTCTCGGAAATAATAAGAAAGTCTTTTGATCGTTATCCTTGGTAATTGAAGATGCTTCGGCTTTATCGGGAAACCCGTTATATTTTTATGGTCATGTGTGTTAGATTCTGTCAAGGTGGTTTTGTGATGAAACTAATCACTTGCTGTTGAGTAGTTGAAGATTGAACCATATTTTACAAACCGATTATGGTTGAGACGACTGATTAGGTACCGGGATTGTCACGAACAAAGATCTCGATCGAAGTAATCTGGAGGCGCTTACACTGAAGGGGAGATTTGATATGGAAGACATCAGGCGATTGGTAGATTTGTAAAGTTTCATGAAAGATTCAGACACTGCTGGTTGACTGAGTCCTACCAGAAGAGCAATGGAAAAGGGGGAGTCTGTTGGTGCATGGTTTGTAACACATAATCTTTTGTGTTTGCTAGAATTGAGAGCAACGGTCAAGGAGGAGTCTGTTGGTGCATTTGGTGACCGTCGCTATGCAATTCCAACTAGTTGGGTGAAGTTGTGGAGGGAGCCAGCTTCACGTGTTGGTGAAGTTAGAACAACTTCACGTGTTGGTGAAGTTAGGAACAACTTCACGTGTTGGTGAAGTTAGAACAACTTCACCATAGGCTAAGTTAGAACAATTTCACCATAGGCGAGTTAGAAAAACTTCGCCATTGGCGAAGTTAGGACAACTTCGCCTACAGGCCCAAGCCCAAGCCCCCGAAGTTGGTTTGTCTATATATATGAGCGTCATGTTTAGGGTTTAGGATCCAGAAAAGTGAGAGTGTTTTGTGTAGCTGTCATTGTCTAGAGAGAAACAGATAGAGAGTGGCGTGTGGGCAGACCTGAGGTAGAGCTCACCTCGGGTCGGCCGTGTTTTTTTTTGTTCGGTATGTAACGTGGTTTGATTATTATATAAAGAATCTACAGATTCGTTTTATCCTATTCGTGTATTTGTTTCTGTGTAATCGTGTTCTTCTTCTATAACACCATAAACGAGTCTATGAGGATTCTATACTCCTAGACCTCGTGCGGATCTCGTATCGATCACCATCAACCCGGGGACTTACAAGAACCTCTATAAATAGGAAGATGGGTCTAGTTCATTACACATTCCGTAACGAACTAGCCACCCACTTTGTTACAATACATTAAATAGACAAACATAACGAACCACCCCCTGATTCGTTAAACATCCTTAACGAATCAGGAGGAAGTAAACTTATGGTCTAGTTCGTTAAAAATCCTTAATGAACTAGACGGTTCCTCTAATGAACTAGCCTATTTAATAATATCTTTTACATTAAATAAATCGATAAATACTAAACGATAATTACAAAGACTAGAGATGCAAAACCGTGTACTAACAGACATCCCCTCATCTTGATCTCTTTGTCTTTAATTTACTTAAAGTGCGTGCTCTGCCAATCTCTGTAGCTGTGAATACCATGTTCATGACACACAAGAACAACACGTTGGAACTGCATTGCTCGGTCATAGTCTTCACGACGCTCAAATAATATCTTATTCTTGAAAAGCACGTCATTGTCGGTCTCTGTCAAATTCACGAGCCACATCGGATCAATGATCTTTATCAGCTCGGTCTTTAAACCTTTACTCAACACAATAACGGCCTCGCCAGTTCGGTTGTCATAGTAACAACGGTTGAAAGATAAATACATGTGTTGATTTAGTGTCTTCACTGGTACACGTTTCATCGTCTTTGGCGGCTTTACTTTAAGAACCAACTTCCTCCAACCTGTCCTTGGATCAATCTCATCTATACGCTTGCGAGTTGGAACCTGTGGTTTGATAAACTTAAATCCATGGTTGACTTCGAACAACGGATGTTGATGAAACCAATCTGCATGTCGATCTCCCCCACGATTCATGAATGGTCTACACGCGAGGGTACGAACATCCAAACGCGGTAAAGAGAGAACATCGGTAATCTTTTCATAGTATTGAATGCCTTTCTCCCATTTAACAATACAAACATTCAAATCTCATGATCAAAGAGCCATGAAATAATATCACCTTGAACTTTAGATACAGTTTTGAAGGATGTCATCTGATTTTCTTGGGCGCGGGCAACAGCTTCAACCTTCTACTCTTGATCCACATACCGATATGCCTCAATAATTTTACGAGATTTCTTGTCATGATAACCAAACCATCTCTGAATGTCAGCAACAATCGGATCTCGTATCGAATTAAATCTTTTATCAACTACGCGTTTTCCCTTTGACACCTTCTACAAATGATCTTCTGCTGCTATGACGGTATCTTCAGTAAATATAGGAGCACCCTAATCAACATTAGTGTGTTGAAATAAATCAGGGTATTCCTAAGCAGTCATATCCTCAATCTCCACCTCCTCATCTTCATAAATAAAAGCTATGTTAATCTCAATAGTTGGATCATTTAAGATCTCTTCATCGTTCTCGACCTCCACATCGTCATTAGCCTCTAACACGGTTAGTTCATCATCATTCAGACCAACCAGTATGGAAATCTGCTCTCGTGTTAGGGACTTTTCAACAAATTGCCCCACTTCAATCTCATCAGCATTAACAATGCTTCTAACTACTCCCGCACCATCAAAAAATATGACAGTATCAGCCTTGATCATCTCAATGGGTTTAACAGCTGTAGTGTAACGATTCCGGCAAATTCAGGTATACCCTAGCCGGAATATACCATTTATGTGTTATTTAATACTAAATATATGAATTATAATGTGTTTGTACGAGTATATAAGATTCCCAGTACGAATTATACTCGAATGTACAGTTAGTCGTATTGGAATTACGATTAACCGATGAACGGTTATTGAAACCCGAACGAATCGGGGATTACGTCATAGATGAAATAAATGATGTTTAGTAAGGTTTACGAAGTATTAAGGCTTCGGGATAAGTGAATTATAGCACAGAAAAAGGATTTCGATTTATTAGTACGTCGGTACGTTAAACGAAACCTTTAACATCAAACCAAGCAAGAGACGATCGATCAAGCCGAAAAAGATGCACAATGACCGACAATATGATGTGTTGAGTCAATAAATGTCATGGTTTAAGTTTTTAATGATTTTAAATCGGTTTTATATAAATTTTATTTTTAAGCCGAAAAACGACCGTTTTAGCCTCGTTTTAAGCCGAATTAAGTGTTTCACCGAAAAACAAACTGAACCAGATTATCCACAACATTATCCGGATTACACAATCCAAATGTGTGGCCATGGTTTGAGATGTGGGCCCCCCCCCCCCACCTTACAATGGACCGATCGGTCCAATATACACACACACACATTTCATTTTTCTTTTTTCTACATCCCAACTCTCCAAATCCTCTCAACCCTTTACACATTCATCCAACCTCCTTTGATTTATACCAAGAAACCGAGGTAAAGATCGGATTATAGTCATGTTCATCGTCTTTTCTCGAGTCATTTACAAGAAAATGAGGTTTCAAGTGAAAAATGGGTGAAAACCCGAGATGAAACCGATTCTTGCATGATCAAGTGATGTATACAAGTTATACAAGGGATCTTGGTCCAAGAAAGGAGTTAAAAGAGTCAAAAACGAATTTTTACGGTTAAAATCTTTGTTTTGATGTCTTAACCGAAACCATGAAAGAAATGGCTTGATTGTGGGTATAACTTGCTTGGTGTGGTGTTGTTGTGCTTGTAGGTGTTGTATCTAGTTGCTAGCAAAGGCTAGAAATCAAGATCTTTGCGATCTAAAGCTAGAAACACAAGGTAGTTCGGTTTTTCGTATGATTTGTAAGATTTGGACAGATTGTGGTAGACTTAGAGTTGAGTCATGAAATTTTACAGAGATGATCTACACATGAAAATATGAGATCTGTGAAATTTTGGTAATTTTTGGATAAATGATGAATATTTGGTGAATTTAATGCTCGGTTTTGGCTAAAAATGGTGAAAAATAGCTAAACATCATGAAAAATTCTGGAAACATTTAGATAAGCTTTTTATAACATATAAAAGTCACACAAAAAATTTCAGGTCCATTGGAGAAGTCTAAGTAGGCTTTACGGTAAAACGAGATCTAGGGTTTTCTAGCTCGGTTTTGGTAAAAATAGCTTGAAAAATGTGTTTTTGGTTCTGTAAAAATTACTGGGAACTATATGGATGGCAGGAGTCATCCCTGAAAAATTTGGGTTTTTTCTAAGGTCGTTTGGTATTTTCGTCATATTTGGTGTTTAAATGACGTTTAAAAATAGATAAATAAATGTTAAATATAAAAATTAATTCTGGAAATATTTTTATAAAATTCCTTACTGTCAAAAACTGATTTGTGCAAAATTTCAAGATCCGAGACTAAACGGATATTTATTTGTGCTAAATGGAACTTAAAAACAAACTTTTAAAGCTTAAAACGTGTAAACCGGCAAAGTTCGCCTAAGCGAGCTGACTGGTGTATAAAAACCTTAAAAATGGACTATTTTCATGAAACTGAGTTAATCAAGTAAAAATAAATCATCCGAAAATAATCCGGATGATTTGGGTAATTTTACCCGATTTAGTCGTTTCCGGTATATTAAAGACGGAAATGGGCCCCGCGGCCAAACGGGGTGTCTAAACCGAGCTCTAATTTCACCACTTTAATTAAAATATCAATAACAACTATTTTCGGGTCGTATGTGGCCAAACTCATTTTTGAAAACATAAAGACGAATAACCGTGCTAGGCACGCAAAACAAGAAAACGAACTAATGGTAGTTTTGACTAAAGAAGTCTAAGTGATATCACAATCTAAGTCCTGAGAAGTGTATCGGGGTTAACATTGTCCCCGGATCGTGTACGGTACTGGGTTAACAGTGTCCCCGGACGTACCGGTTAACACGAATTTAAGTTATATTAATAGAAATTGTGTAGTAACGACTTAGGGATCGTATTACAGATCCGGACAGGTAGCCGTGCCAGTATTACATCTCTGCTCACCAAAGAGTGAGTTTCACGAGCCCCTTTTTATTGAAATGATTTAAATATTTTCCCGGGGCGGAAAGCATGTTTTTATCAAAGTGTTTAAGTACATGCCGATCGCATGGAAATGAATGTATTTATATAATATTTATTGTACGGGAATCGTACGGTAATGTATTAAGATGGTAATTGTCTGAGTTGCTAATATTGTAAGGCCCGAAAAAGTGATCTGGGTTAACAGTGTCCCCAGAGGTTATTAAATGTATTTCTGGGTTAACAGTGTCCCCAGAGGCTATTAAATGTAATTCTGGGTTAACAGTGTCCCCAGAGGTTATTAAATGTAATTCTGGGTTAACAGTGTCCCCAGAGGTTATTAAATGTGTTTCTGGGTTAACAGTGTCCCCGGAGGTTATTAAATGTGTTTCTGGGTTAACAGAGTTTTCACTTGTAGGCTCAGCATAATTACATCATTAATTTGTGATTATTAAAATGATTTGTCATGGTTTACTTAAATTAGTGAAACTCACCAACTATTCGTAGTTGACCCGTTTTCTTTACATGCTTTATAGGTACACCCAAACTGGAATGAGTGATACGTGCTTGATGATGTGTGCTATTTGTGGAAGATTAAGGATCTATATTTTGCATTAAATATGTTAATGTACTATCGGTAAAACTTATGTGATAACACCTAGATGGTAACGAAACTCGGAACAATGTAATTCGTTTATATTAATGTAGTGGTGTTTTCTTTATAAGCAATGCTGTTGATATCAGATGTGTCTGTTGCATCCCGTGTACGTTTCCGCTGCGGTTACGGGGTGTTACAGAACTTGGTATCAGAGCCATTGGTTATAAAGAATTAGGATGTCTTTAAAAGATACCTAAAATATAACCAGTAGCTCAAGTGTTATAGTATCTGAATATCAACTAATAATTTATTGTGACGAGGTCTGGATGAACTTGGATGGACAAGTGAGTTATTATGGTCCGGAACATAATAACAGACTTGTCCGCACGAAGGAATTCAGGGGAAGTCACGGGGGACTTTAATAGGTAAAATTGGCAACATATGTGCAAATATATGATAATATTGTGTGTGGTCAAGTTGTATAAGTAAGTGTGTATTAATTTGATTACGATTTACACTATGGAAAGAACTATATGTTTGTTAACTTGTGTGCAGGTTAGAATGTCAAGAACACCTAGTGCATCGATGGAGGAGGACCCGGAGGAAGCCAGCTCCGGGAACTCTGGGAGCCTCCCCGTATCATCCAGCTCTGAGCCTAGCGAGGCTAGTGTTAGGAGCTCTAGCCAGTCCTCCCCTGCCAGGATTGCTAGATCTCCTACCCCACCCGCACCACAGGCCGTCCCTATCCCTCCCGGATTCGGACCCCGCCTCACGGCGCGGATCAGTGTTCCTCAGGTCCCAACTACCTCGCCCCCACCCAGACCTGCTACCCGCAGGGGCGAGTCCTCCCGCTCCCAGCCCGAGCCTGTGACTCCACCTGTGTGGGGTCTCCCTAGGCAGGAGAGGGACGCGGCGGCGTGGCTACGAGTGCTCACCGAACAGGTGAATGAGCACTCCGCCGCCTTGACGGTGGGGGTACAGAGGCGGATGTACCTAGGGGATTGCATACTGGATCACCAGTATGCGATTTCGCAGCTGAAGAGGGAGTGCTCATACTCCCAGTGGATGATCGGCCGGAAGGAGACGCGGATCCGGGTTATGCTGGCTGTGATGGTGGTGTTGGTGGCGGTGTTGGTGGGTTTGGTATACCACCGTGTTTAGTTGTGTTAGGATGGGAGTAGACAGGAACCGCTTTTTGATACTCTGTGTAAGCAGTTAGTGGTGATGCTAACATAGAGTGAGTCTTGGGTAGTTATAATACAACCACTGGCCCTTAGGGGGTCACTTTTGGGGTATATCGTTATAGATACTTTTGGGTATCATTCAAGCATTGACCCATTGTGGGTTATGTCGAGATGATGCCGACATAGGCCCTATGTAGGAAAACTTGACTTATGTAATGATGACAGGAAAAGTATGTGAACTGACAGGGATGTAATATGTACTAATGTTTGTTAATGAATGGAATGTTTGTTGTGTTTTATGATTGGAACTTGTATTAATTATATATATTTTTTTGATGTTGTGTAGAATGGCACCAAAACGTTCAGCCCAATTGTCGGAAGTGGACGTGAGTCGTTTGATTGCTCAACAGTTAGAGGCGGCGATACCGGATATAGTATCGCGCATCGCCGCCAGTATTAACAATTCGGCCAATCCAACCCCTTCGAGCAATCAAACGACCACCAATAATGACGGGGAACAAAATGTTAATCCTCCACAGAATGATAACACGATTCCGAGTAATGACGCACCGCCTAGGGTGGTCGTTACAGACAGTAATGGCCCTATACCTACGGTAGAGACGAACCGTACTGAACCGATTCGTGCATCCAGGGGATGTTCGATCAAAGACTTTATGTTGTGCAAACCTCTAGAGTTTAGCGGGTCTGAAGGACCAAATGGGTTGGTTAAGTGGATGGAGAAAATAGAATCCGTTGTGAATATCAGCAACTGCCCCGAGGATTGTGTTGTTAAGTATGCTACCTGCACATTCACGGACCATGCCTTGACATGGTGGAACACGATAGTGCAGACCCGGGGTCAGGCGGCGACAAACCGCATGACCTGGACAGAGCTCAAGGCTCTTGTACTGGAACATTTCTGCCCGAAAAACGAATTGCAAAAATTAGAAAATGAATTGTGGAACCTGGAGATGCAGGGGGCAGACCATTTGGGTTATACAAACCGGTTTAATGAGTTGTCGCGATTGGTACTATGGTTGGTCACCCCAGAGTCGAAGAGGGTTGAGCGTTATATTTGGGGGCTAACTCCAGTTGTAAGGAGTATAGTCAATTCTGGGGGACACCAGACGTATGAGGGTGCGGTGACGCAAGCTGGTATCGTCACGTATGATTTCGTAAGAAGCGGGTCACTGAAGGTGGCGGGAGAGTCCGCTGGGGGAAAGCGGGGTACACATGACCATAGGATCCAGGAAAAGCAGCAAGGTAAACGTGCTAGGCCCACTGCCCAGAACTACGCCATGACTAGTTCAGGCGGAAGGCAAGAACCGCAGAGGGGAACGTTTCCTAAGTGTGGGAAATGCGGTTACCACCATGGTGGCATGTGCAAAGAAGTGGTGTGCCACCGGTGCGGCAGGATTGGGCACTACGCACCGAGTTGTAGGACAAACCTGAACAACTTGAACCGGCAACCGCAACCTATCCGTGCGCAGCCATTTAGGACCCAATCAGCCCGACAACAAAACCCACAAGGAAATCAAGTGATGACCACCAGTCGTGCTTGCTTTGAAAGCAGTGGCACAGATCACTTCAAGAGAAACTGTCCGAAGCTGAACCAGGGAGGAATTGGGCGGCAAACCGCGGGTCAGGCATCGTCGTCCAATCCGGCGCGAGGCCGAGCATTTGTGATGGGGGCGAACGAAGCACGCCAGGACCCCAGCGTAGTGACAGGTACATTCCTCGTCTCTGATCATTACGCTTCTGTATTATTTGATACGGGCGCCGATAGAAGTTTTGTCTCCGTTAGATTCCTGTCGATAGCAAACCTTCCAATTGGTGAAACCATAGAACCTTACACCGTAGAAGTCGCTAACGGTAAAACCATGATAGTTAATCAGATAGTTCGGAATTGCCCTTTTATTCTGAACGAACAATCCTTTCTGATTGACTTGTTACCGGTAGAATTGGGTAGTTTTGACGTGATAGTGGGAATGGATTGGTTAGCACGTAACAATGTAGAAATAAACTGTGAAAAGAAAATCGCAAGATCTGGGTGTCGGATGACGAAGAGGTATTAGTGCAGGGTGAGAAGTCGGGCAATATGATACCGTGTATATCCCACCTCAAGGTGTTAAAATATATACGCCAGGGATGCGTGGCGTATCTAGCGAGCTTGACGGCCATGGATCCTGAGGAAAAACGGGTGGACGATATCCCAGTGGTACGCGAATTTCACAAGTTTTCCCGGAGGAACTTCCTGGATTACCGCCAACCCGACAGGTCGAATTCAGAATCGATTTATTACCTCAAGCTGGCCCTGTTGCTAAGGCGCCCTACCGACTTGCACCATCAGATATGCAAGAATTATCCAACCAATTGCAAGAATTGTTGGATAAAGGATTTATACGTCCTAGTTATTCCCCGTGGGGTGCACCGGTACTATTCGTGAAAAAGAAGGACGGATGCCTTAGAATGTGCATTGATTACAGGGAGCTGAACAAGTTGACAATCAAAAATAGGTATCCTCTCCCCCGAATTGATGACCTGTTCGACCAACTGCAAGGTGCGAGCTATTTCTCAAAAATTGATCTTAGGTCGGGATACCATCAGGTTAGAATTCAGGAGGAGGATATCCCAAAAACCGCATTCCGGACTCGCTACGGCCATTACGAGTTCTTAGTTATGCCTTTCGGGCTAACAAATGCGCCAGTAGTATTCATGGATCTCATGAATCGAGTCTGTAAACCCTACCTCGATAAATTCGTCATCGTGTTTATTGACGATATTTTGATATACTCGAAGAGTAAAGGAGAGCACGAGCAACACTTAAGATTAATTTTAGAGCTTCTAAATCAGGAGAAGTTGTATGCAAAATTCTCCAAGTGTAACTTCTGGTTACAAGAAGTGCAATTCCTTGGTCACGTTATAAACCATCAAGGAATACACGTTGATCCAAGTAAGGTTGAAGCGGTTAAGAATTGGCAAGCGCCTAAATCGCCAAAGGAAATCCGCCAATTCTTAGGCTTAGCTGGATATTATCGTCGATTTATAGAGAACTTTTCCAGCATCGCCCAACCTTTAACCCTTCTGACCCAAAAAGATCGAAAGTATGAATGGGGTGAAGAGCAGGAAACGGCGTTTCAAACGCTAAAACAAAGATTGTGCCAAGCGCCGATCTTAAGTCTCCCCGACGGAGATGATGGTTTTGTCGTGTATTGTGACGCATCCCGGAGAGGGTTAGGATGCGTGTTGATGCAAAATAATAAGGTCATAGCCTATGCTTCTCGACAGTTAAAAATACACGAGAAAAATTACACCACTCATGACTTAGAACTGGGAGCAGTTATCTTTGCACTTAAAATCTGGAGACATTATCTCTACGGTACAAAGTGCACCATCTTCACCGATCATAAAAGTTTGCAACACATATTCGATCAGAAAGAACTAAATATGAGGCAACGAAGATGGGTCGAGTTATTAAGAGACTATGACTGTGACATCCGTTATCACCCCGGCAAGGCTAACGTCGTAGCAGATGCCTTGAGTAGGAAGGATCGGGTTAAACCATTGCGAGTGCGAGCGTTGGGGATGATAGTCCAGTCGAACCTTTCGGATTTAATTCGAGTGGCTCAACGCGAGGCGTTGAAAGAGGAGCAAATGGAAAAAGAAGGACTTTACGGTAACGAGAAGAATTTCGAACAGCGTATGGACGAAATTCTCTATTTCAAAAATCGGATTTGGATCTCGACCCTCCATGACCTTCGTGAATTAATCATGGACTATGCGCATAAATCAAAATATTCCATACATCCGGGATCGGATAAGATGTACAAGGATGTGAAGGAGTTCTACTGGTGGCCGGGTATGAAAAAGGATATAGCCACATACGTCGGCAAGTGTACGACGTGTGCGAGGGTTAAGACGGAGCACCAGAAACCCTCGGGAATGTTACAACAACCGGAAATTCCTGAATGGAAGTGGGAGCAGATCACGATGGATTTTGTGACACATCTCCCCAAGACGTCCCGAGGACATGATGCAATTTGGGTAGTCGTGGATCGATTAACCAAATTGGCACATTTTATTCCGATTAGAAATAATTATAACACCGAGAGACTTGCGCAGATTTATATAAATGAAATTGTGTCTCGTCATGGAATACCCATCTCAATCATCTCCGATCGGGATAGCCATTTCACCTCCAAGCTTTGGCAAGCTGTGCAAGAAGCGCTGTGAACGCGTATTAATCTAAGCACAGCTTACCACCCTCAGACCGACGGTCAGTCTGAGAGGACCATTCAAACCCTGGAGGATTTGCTTAGTGCATGCGTACTGGATTTTAAGGGAAATTGGGATCAACATCTCCCGCTCGTTGAATTTTCCTATAATAACAGTTACCATAGCAGTATAAAAGCAGCACCGTATGAAGCATTGTATGGACGGAAGTGCCGATCACCACTCTGCTGGACTGAAGTGGGCGACACACAGGTTATTAGATCAGATCTGGTCCAGGAAACGACCAGCAAAATCCTTGAAATTAAGAACAATCTGAAGGCCGCACGGGATCGGCAGAAGAGTTATGCCGATACCCGTAGAAAACCGTTATCATTTGAGAAAGGTGATAAAGTGTATTTGAAAGTATCACCTTGGAAAGGAGTAGTCAGATTTGGAAAGGCGGGGAAGTTAGCCCCTAGATACATTGGACCGTTCGACATTATTGCAAAAATCGATCCTGTAGCATACCTATTAGAACTGCCTGATGAACTGAGTGCAGTTCACAACGTGTTTCACGTGTCGAACTTGAAAAGGTGTCTGTCGGATGAGACATCGGTGTTACCTTTAGAGGGTGTCCAAATAAATGATAAGCTCAACATTGTAGAGGAGCCCATAGAAATAGTAGACGGGAAAATCAAGCAACTTAGACACAATAAGATCTCGTTGGTCAAAGTTAGATGGAACTCGCAACGAGGCCCGTAATATACTTGGGAACGAAAGGACGAATTTCGGAAGAAATACCCCCACCTATTTCCGCAAAAGGAAGTAGTTGATGCGTAAAATTTCGAGGACGAAATTTTTATAACGGGGGGAGAATGTAACGATTCCGGCAAATTCAGGTATACCCTAGCCGGAATATACCATTTATGTGTTATTTAATACTAAATATATGAATTATAATGTGTTTGTACGAGTATATAAGATTCCCAGTACGAATTATACTCGAATGTACAGTTAGTCGTATTGGAATTACGATTAACCGATGAACGGTTATTGAAACCCGAACGAATCGGAGATTACGTCATAGATGAAATAAATGATGTTTAGTAAGGTTTGCGAAGTATTAAGGCTTCGGGATAAGTGAATTATAGCACAGAAAAAGGATTTCGATTTATTAGTACGTCGGTACGTTAAACGAAACCTTTAACATCAAACCAAGCAAGAGACGATCGATCAAGCCGAAAAAGATGCACAATGACCGACAATATGATGTGTTGAGTCAATAAATGTCATGGTTTAAGTTTTTAAAGATTTTAAATCGGTTTTATATAAATTTTATTTTTAAGCCGAAAAACGACCGTTTTAGCCTCGTTTTAAGCCGAATTAAGTGTTTAACCGAAAAACAAACTGAACCAGATTATCCACAACATTATCCGGATTACACAATCCAAATGTGTGGCCATGGTTTGAGATGTGGGCCCCCCCACCTTACAATGGACAGATCGGTCCAATACACACACACACACATTTCATTTTTCTTTTTTCTACATCCCAACTCTCCAAATCCTCTCAACCCTTTACACATTCATCCAACCTCCTTTGATTTATACCAAGAAACCGAGGTAAAGATCGGATTATAGTCGTGTTCATCGTCTTTTCTCGAGTCATTTACAAGAAAATGAGGTTTCAAGTGAAAAATGGGTGAAAACCCGAGATGAAACCGATTCTTGCATGATCAAGTGATGTATACAAGTTATACAAGGGATCTTGGTCCAAGAAAGGAGTTAAAAGAGTCAAAAACGAATTTTTACGGTTAAAATCTTTGTTTTGATGTCTTAACCGAAACCATGAAAGAAATGGCTTGATTGTGGGTATAACTTGCTTGGTGTGGTGTTTTTGTGCTTGTAGGTGTTGTATCTAGTTGCTAGCAAAGGCTAGAAATCAAGATCTTTGCGATCTAAAGCTAGAAACACAAGGTAGTTCGGTTTTTCGTATGATTTGTAATATTTGGACAGATTGTGGTAGACTTAGAGTTGAGTCATGAAATTTCACAGAGATGATCTACACATGAAAATATGAGATCTGTGAAATTTTGGTAATTTTTGGATAAAGGATGAATATTTGGTGAATTTAATGCTCGGTTTTGGCTAAAAATGGTGAATAATAGCTAAACATCATGAAAAATTCTGGAAAAATTTAGATAAGCTTTTTATAACATATAAAAGTCACACAAAAAATTTCAGGTCCTTTGAAGAAGTCTAAGTAGGCTTTTCGGTAAAACGAGATCTAGGGTTTTCTAGCTCGGTTTTGGTAAAAATAGCTTGAAAAATGAGTTTTTGGTTCTGTAAAAATTACTGGAAACTATGTGGATGGCAGGAGTCATCCCAGAAAAATTTGGGATTTTTCTAAGGTCGTTTGGTATTTTCGTCATATTTGGTGTTTAAATGACGTTTAAAAATAGATAAATAAATGTTAAATATAAAAATTAATTCTGGAAATATTTTTATAAAATTCCTTACTGTCAAAAACTGATTTGTTTCAAGATCCGAGACTAAACGGATATTTATTTGTGCTAAATGGAACTTAAAAACAAACTTTTAAAGCTTAAAACGTGTAAACCGGCAAAGTTCGCCTAAGCGAGCTGACTGGTGTATAAAAACCTTAAAAATGGACTATTTTCATGAAACTGAGTTAATCAAGTAAAAATAAATCATCCGAAAATAATCCGGATGATTTGGGTAATTTTACCCGATTTAGTCGTTTCCGGTATATTAAAGACGGAAATGGGCCCCGCGGCCAAACGGGGTGTCTAAACCGAGCTCTAATTTCACCACTTTAATTAAAATATCAATAACAACTATTTTCGGGTCGTATGTGGCCAAACTCATTTTTGAAAACATAAAGACGAATAACCGTGCTAGGCACGCAAAACGAGAAAACGAACTAATGGTAGTTTTGACTAAAGAACTCTAAGTGATATCACAATCTAAGTCCTGAGAAGTGTATCGGGGTTAACATTGTCCCCGGATCGTGTACGGTACTGGGTTAACAGTGTCCCCGGACGTACCGGTTAACACGAATTTAAGTTATATTAATAGAAATTGTATAGTAACGACTTAGGGATCGTATTACAGATCCGGACAGGTAGCCGTGCCAGTATTACATCTCTGCTCACCAAAAAGGTGAGTTTCACGAGCCCCTTTTTATTGAACTGATTTAAATATTTTCCCAGGGCGGAAAGCATGTTTTTATCAAAGTGTTTAAGTACATGCCGATCGCATGGAAATGAATGTATTTATATAATGTTTATTGTACGGGAATCGTACGGTAATGTATTAAGATGGTAATTGTCTGAGTTGCTAATATTGTAAGGCCCGAAACAGCGATCTGGGTTAACAGTGTCCCCAGAGGTTATTAAATGTATTTCTGGGTTAACAGTGTCCCCAGAGGCTATTAAATGTATTTCTGGGTTAACAGTGTCCCCAGAGGTTATTAAATGTGTTTTTGTGTTAACAGTGTCCCCGGAGGTTATTAAATGTGTTTCTGGGTTAACAGAGTTTTCACTTGTAGGCTCAGCATAATTACATCATTAATTTGTGATTATTAAAATGATTTGTCATGGTTTACTTAAATTAGTGAAACTCACCAACTATTCGTAGTTGACCCGTTTTCTTTACATGCTTTATAGGTACACCCAAACTGGAATGAGTGATACGTGCTTGATGATGTGTGCTATTTGTGGAAGATTAAGGATCTATATTTTGCATTAAATATGTTAATGTACTATCGGTAAAACTTATGTGATAACACCTAGATGGTAACGAAACTCGGAACAATGTAATTCATTAAATTAATGTAGTGGTGTTTTCTTTATAAGCAATGCTGTTGATATCAGATGTGTCTGTTGCATCCCGTGTACGTTTCCGCTGCGGTTACGGGGTGTTACATGTAGAATCATGATAAACAGTCAACTGTTTTCCCGAATCACTAGCACCAGCACTCGTACCTGCACCAAACGACGAGCCGTGAGTTTGTTTCGTCTCACCTCCTACACTAGACTCGTCTGGATCTTCATCATCATTTTCGAGTTTCTTGAGTGCGTCATCCTTGCAGGTCAGTTGTAGGATAAGATCTTCTTGCTCTTTCTGGCAATAAGAAATATAACCCATCAACTTCCTCTGATTCTCCAGCATTATCTCTTGATTCATGCGATCAACAGACATTTGATTTTCATATAGATGGAGCAGACTCAAGAGCATATTCATTTGGTGATCATGAGGCATGGCTAAAAACGAAGCAGGGACAGGCTGCACAGGACCCTGTGGTCGACTAAACCTCACGAACAATACATCCATTGGCGGTGGAGGCATCATCATCGGTGTTGGAGAAACCACCGAAGTAGCAGTCGTAGGTCTTGGTAATGTAGATAAGACAGATTGAGGAATCATATCAAGCCTAGGATCAGATGTGAGCGTGGTCGTCAAAGTGAGTTCCGGGGTGCTAGTAGTAAGCGGCACCACCGGTCTTTGAATAATGGACGATCTTGGAGTCTGAACTCCAAAAGATACACCAGCTCCAGCGGTCACTCGACGTTTCGAGGATCCTTCAACAGCTAACTCTTTCCCTTTCCTCTTACGTTGAGCAGCTAAAGCAGCTTCAACTGCAGCTTGTTGTTGAGCTGGAGCATCACCATCACCACCATTACCACCATAATTATCATCATCATCACCCTCGTTCCCACCTGCTCCTTCCTCATGCTCAAAATCCGAATCATCGTGGATCCAACAAACATTGTCAGGACATACATAGTCTGGATTCACTAGATGACCAATCAGAAGTTTGGTCTGTGGAGGATCTTTCCTATAAATCTTCATTCTACGTACAATATCCGCAGACATATGCTCAAGCGGCATCACATCATCCACATCAGCTTGATCGATAACCAAATTCGAAATCAAATCTTGAATGATCAGCTGAAGAAATCGAGGATACATTAGGAACTTCTTTCGTTGAATCACCGTAAGGCATTGTTCCTTAAGGTGATAGATAATCATCTCTGAAAAGTTGAATGGCTTGTTCAGATTCAATGAGACAAATGCCGACTGTAACATAATCCGACATTCATCCAAGCCTCTTTTACGTCCTTCTAAGAAATGGATCACAACATGTAATAAATACTTATACGTAGGACATAATCCATTCTTGTTATACATTGAAGCTTCAAGTTCTCCCCCATAAAACACCCGACGAAATAAACCCCTGATCAATCCTTTGTCAAACTCACAAGGATGATCAATGGTATCTCCAAATCGAAGTACCCGACGAATTACATCAATGTCAACAGTAATTGGTGTTCGCTTGATCGTAGCTTCAATATGATTGTCGGCTTCAATATATCTAGCAGTGTTCCAAACTGACGAATAATACTGAAACGTACTTTCGGTCGTGCATTTACGACATGATAAATAGCCGAACGGCGAATAAACGTCAATACATCAACGAATACATCTTCATCCGCGAAGTTCGTACCGACAAAAGCACAAATATTATGCTTCTTGTCGTACGGAAGCATTGGCAGCACTTGTTCTTGCTGTTGTTGTTGCTGTTGTTGTTGGTCAGCAACCGGGTGATCTTGATCCATATTATCGGCCATTGCACTGAACAAACAAACCCGAGAGTCGGTAACAATGTAAAATAATATCAATTAAACCATATTACTAAACATTAAACTTGTATACAACTATATATATAAACTTTCAATTTTAAGATAATATTAAAATAATTTAAGATGTCATTCGTTAAGAAGTCAGATTTGTTATAACGAATGGTGATTCGCTATAGCGAATCAGCCACTTCGCTATCAAGTAAATTGTGCACGAATTACGAATAACGAATCGTGAATACATGTTAACGAATTAAAGATTAATATTTAACGAATTAAAATCTAATTCGTTAATGGATGATTCGTTATAAAAATAATTCATTATCCTGATTTGTGTGAATTGCATAACGAATTGGACATGAATGAGTTTCAATTCGTTAAGCAATAAAGAATGGCCTTACAAACTTATTGTTTGACTCATATGGTCAAAGTCAAAATCACCAACGACACTAAAAGTCAAAGTACCAAGTCTGAAATCAATTACACTATAATTATCGATGGATATGCGAACAAAGGATCACAATGATCTCGGAAACACATCGCAATTTGGATGACATTGATTTGTTGTTTCAAAACATGGTATACATTGGTTAAATTAAGGTTTTATCAAAAGTATAAAACCCGAAAGTAAATCAAGCAATTAACCCAATAAACCTCCGTCAAATATGACGTAAATCATTGCGTTGCGACCGGCAATACCTTACGAATAAGTATATATGATCAAAACCTAATATTATGATGATCGAAAATCTGGAGAAAATATGCGAGAGTAACAGTAGGAAAAAGTGAAGAAGAAAGTGAATAGTGTGAGACGAATCGTTTTCACAAACCCCTATGTAGTCTGACACGCACAGTTTTCAATGTAACGAATCATCTGATTCGTTTGAATTTGAAATAACAAATCAGGTGATTCATTGTCTTAAATAAACACGTGGCATAACGAATTACAAAACGATTCGTTAAAATCTTAACGAATTAGAAGCCATTCGTTACAGAGTGGCGGAAGCGAATTAAAATAACGAATTAGAACTCAATTTGTTATAAATGGCTTCAATAAGTCACTTTAACAAACCAAGTTAACGAATCACTTTAATTCGTTAAAAATTAAAATAATCAATTTATGTAATTTTAAATTAAATTATTAAATAAAAGAATTAATTAAATCCAAATTAATGGTACCAATTCAATTAACTTAAAAATATCAACGAGATCCCATATCTCGGTGATCAAATACCTTAACAATGTTTTACGTTTTAAAACATGTAACTTAAAAGACTTAAATAATATGTAAGACGAAAACGTAAAATCTTTCTGTATTTTGATCTTTTGATTTAAAATATTTACAAAAGAAATATCCGAAAATAAAAACATAGAACAAAAAAATGTTTTTGTGTTTTTGCATGATTTTCAAAAACAGTACATATTTTTGAATTTTTGTTGAGAGAGAATCATATTAACTAAATTTCCCTTCCATCAAAGTTTTATATTTCGACGATATTATGACCGGTGTTAAGTCGGTCATTGATATTGTTGTCCACTTAAATCTTATAACAAACTTTCAAGCGTTTTTGTGATATGATTAATTTTTCAATTCGCGCACAGAATATCAGAAACTATCAGCCTCTAATCTCGGTTCAAACTTAATTTGATTTTTGCCATATCACCCCAACTTGACTTAAACCATTATAGTGTCGATCAAATTTTAGAATCTATTAGAACCTTTGAGCAATGCATCAAGTTTCCTTTACCGTGAGTGAGTATGCACGAGTCCATCTGTCGCTTACATACATTGTATCCCCTGGGGTCCGTTTCTTATCGGTATTGAGACGTGATGGTCGGGCAAGAGTCGTGTATATTATTATATTATTTGTTTACTTTTAGTTTAAATATTATATGAACTTTGGTACTTCAAGCGTGTTTATGTGTTTTAGGATACTTGACAATAAGGACGCTTATCGGGATGAATTACGGGCTTGGAACGAAGATGTAGAAGACTCATAATGATTGGCAAGCTTTCCGATGCAAAATAAATAAAGAAAATGAAGAGATACTCTAAAGACTCACATCAGGAAAGCAGACTTTACAGACGCGCTAAAGTCTCACCCCATGGACTTTAGCGCCGCTCTAAAGTCCTCCAGACGGGAAATTAAAACCTAACTCTATTATATTGAGTTTTCAGCCCCATTCGACCTATCCTTCATTCCTTCAACCAAGTACAAGCCCTAGGACGATTTTCTACCATCCCAAAGCCTCTGGTTCGTCCGTTCATTGCATGCTTTCATCCTCTCATCAGATAAGCGAATCATTCGTGATGCCGATATCAGGCTAAAACCATTGTATTCACTTTAGGCTAGGGTTTTATGTAAACTAACTTTGATCAGATTCTATGTTTTGAATGAGTATGAACTTGATTGATTGTTTTTAATCTTGTTTTACATTACTAATTGATTGTTTAAACAGTTTATGATTTTGATTGTCAAACTTTGCATCACTTTTCTGGTTGTGTTCATCACATGTAGGGTTAGCTCTTATGTCATTGAACCAATAATCGTTAGTCATTGCTTATAACTGATTTTCATATTTTAAACTGGTAATTGGGTAAACCGGAGTTCAGTTGTGTCAAAAATTAGGTTAGGGTATCGTTTGTCCTCGCAACCCAACTGTTAGGTTTAGTAATTACTGCGCAATTAATCTCAAAGAATCTGTGATTAGTCGGTTATCACTTTACCTGAACCTGAAGTGAATCTTTCTCTTATAATTGTTTATAGCTTTAAAAGTAATTATGTGTTATAATAATCATCTTTATAAACCGCTTGACATCTTCTGTCCACATTAGTTAATTAATTAGTAATCATGAACTTTACTTGCACTTTCCACTGATTCCCTGTGGAGACGACCTTACTTACCCGTACTAGTTATAGGTATTTAAGCATCATGAATACTTGTTTTTTATTAGAGGACGACATCTGCATCAAAATGGCGCCGTTGCCGGGGAATCAATGCGCAAAGTGCTAGTTTAGCTTAGTTTTTAGTTTTTGTTTTTAATTTTTCTTCGTTGATTTTACGCGGGGTGTTAATATTTGTGTCTTTGCAGGTAACGTCGCAAGTTGATGCAGACAAGATATTCTCGTGAGAAAGAGCCGCTACAATTTGATCCCGAAATCGAGAAAACAACAAGACGAAACTGAGCAGCTTAGAAACCCACACTAAACCAAATACCTGAATTCATAGCACCAAAAGAAGAGACCGTGAGTAACCGAAGTAGAAGATATCCTAATACCAACCACATGACCAAGAACAACCAATCCCACAAAACCAGAACGTTAACCGTGACAGAAAACGTAATCTGTTCAACCGAAGAGATGTTAATCGTAATCCCAGAAACATGGATGACAACTTGTCAATCAGATCAGCTCCAGTGAATTGTAAAAGACAGAATGATTTGTGGGAGGAAAGACCCGAGATTGATCGTGCTCGTGCACGAGTTGAAAATTGGCACATAGGGGATGATTTTGGTAACTATTCTGAGGAGGAGGAGCGTAGAGATGAACAGCGGGGTCGATATCAGCAACAAGATCCCCGTGATGACCAAGAAATTAGACACAATCATCCAGAAAATCAGAAAGATCGAGCACGGAGACGGCAACAACACCATGAACAGCCGTATTATGATTTCGATGATGGAGTTCCAAGGGCGTTTGTTCCACCACCAGTCAGAGGCCTTCAAAGCCACTTCATTCCACAAGTGGCTAAGAATCCTTTACCAATCATCATTCCAGTCAGACGGGAAGAACTTTTTCGGTAAGGTAGAACAGTTTAACGGGATTACCGACATTTCATGGAAAGGCTACAGAAGAACCATACTTACACTTGAGTGATTTCAACTCGATATGCGCACTCATCTCGAGTCAAGGTTTTACTGCGGAAGAGGTGAAGATGGTAGTTTTCCAGTTCAGTTTGAAAGACGCGGCAAAGCAGTGGTTTCTATCGTTGCCATCAGCTAGTATTTTCACTTGGGGAGACTTGGCACAACAGTTTTTAGACGAGTATTATACGCCCCAGAGAACCACAGAGGCCCGCAACAACATTCGAAACTTTCTGCAGATCACCGGTGAAACTTTCTATGAATCATTCCAGAGGTTTAAACGATTGTTGAGGACTTGTCCACATCATGGGATTGCCTTATGGGAATTGATAAAGGCATTCCATGATAGTCTCTCAAATGATGATGTTCGTGACCTCCAAGCCACCATGAATGGATCTTTCCTTGCAAATGATGAAAACGAGGATTGGGGACATTTGGAGAGACACACGAGTAATGCGAAAAGACAAGCACAATCGAACAGGATGTCAAAAAGATCAGTGGTCAAAGCAGTTGAAAGTCATGCGTCAGAAGATAGAATGGATAGATTGGAAAAGAAGATGGATAGGTTGTTGGTTGCAGGTGTACAAGGAGCCGGAAAGTCGGGGAAAACATATCCGGTATGTGAAGGTTGTGGTAAATTAGGACACGAGGTTGCGAGTTGTGGGGTTGTGCAAGATGTAGAAACTGAAGAAGAAGAAGAGGTCAACTATGTGCATGGTGAAAGAAAGTACAATAATATGAGTTCAAATACTTATCATCCATGCCTCAGGAATCTTCCAAACTTCAGTTATGGAAATCCGAACACGCAACAGAACCCGAATTTTCAAGGTAGTTTTCAGAAGACAGGTTATCAGTCGAACCAGAAACAGTACGGTAATAGTTCGGGCAGCGGTCAGAGTGGGTACAATCAGAGAGATTCGGGGGGTTACAATAAAGGTTATCAAAAGAGTTATCAACAGGGGCAAGGAAATTCTTCGGGTAACAAAGAGGAGTCACTTAAGGATGTGGTGGAGTTATTGAAACAAATGAAGGCAGATCAAAAGACTCAGAATAGAAATTAGGAGACTCAGAATAAGGCATTGAATCAGAGGTTGGAGCTTCAAGAGAAGGCAAATGCTGCGAGAGATAAACATGTAACTCAACTGGCTGAAGAATTGGCGAGCCTAAAGAGAAATCCATCCAAGTTACCGAGTGATACTTTGAAGAATCCTAGCCATCAGAACAACAGTTCTTCAAGTGGGAAGAATACCCACATTAACCAGGTAAGTACCCTTAGGAATGGTAAGGTTTATGATAATGGGGTAAATCCACCATCCTCCTTTGTTGAAGGTATGGTGGAAGATTTGGGGGAAAATGGGAACAGTGATGATGAGGTGGAAACCGCACCAATAAATACACCGAAAATGTCTATTAATAAAAATTTAAACGCATCGGTAAAGGAAAAAGAAACACCAAACACCAAGGAGACGGGTCCCACGGGTAAAACCGTTCCATTTCCTCGGGCATTGGTGAATCCCGCAACATCATCACTGAAAAAGAGGGGCCCACAACAGGAGGAAACGTGGGAAGTCTTTAAACAAGTAAAAATTAATTTACCCCTCATTGATGCTATTAAACAAGTCCCTGCATATGCTAAGTATTTGAAGGACTTGTGTACTCAAAAGCGAACTCTTAAGATACCCATACAGGTCGATTTAACGGCTAATGTGAGTTCGGTTTTGAGCGGAATCCTCCCACCCAAGCTACAAGACTCGGGAACGCCGATAATACCCATTCAAGTGGGCGATTTTAAAATGACGAGGGCGTTATTGGATCTTGGAGCCGGGGTGAGTATTCTCCCGGGAAGCTTATATGACCAATATGATTTTGGTCCACTTTGAAAAGCTGACACCACCGTGGTATTGGCCGATTTGACACTTAAGCTTCCTAGGGGAATTGTTACTGATGTAATTGTTATGATCGAGGACTTTTATTACCCGGTTGACTTTTTGTTCTAGACTATGTCACAGTTGACCCAAAACGGCAACCGAACGTGATTCTCGGTAGGCCTTTTTTGGCAACTGCAAATGCTTTAAAAAACTGTAGAACCGGGGTAATTGACATGGCTTTCGTGAATAAAAATCTTCGGTTAAATGTTTTTTCAAACGTTTCTAACCCTCTGGTGAGTGATGAATGCTTCGCAGCTGAAATCATTGACGAGTTGAATCCTCATGAAAATGAGGAAGATGCCACAGAGGAGTGTGTTATTTTTTGCAGGTCAGCAGTAGAGCAGTCACGTCAGTTGAAGGAAGAGGAAAGAGCAGTTGAAGTTTATGCTGCAAGTATCGGGAAACCACCATGGTCTCAACAAGTGGAGAAACTACCGGATACTATTGACTCCAGATTGAGACCTTCACTTGAGAGTCCTCCGGTGGTCGAGTTGAAGGAACTCCCAAAACATCTCAAATATGTGTTTTTGGGAGAAAATGATACGTTACCCGCCATCATCACCTCAAATTTAGAAGAAGATCAAGAAAGGGCATTGATGGTAGTGTTGAAAGAATATAAGGCTGCACTTGGGTGGACGATAGCATACTTGAGGGGAATTAGTCCATCTATCGTGATGCATAAGATCATCACGGATCCCGAGGTGAAAACCGCACATGATGCACAAAGACGGTTAAATCCGAACATGCGGGAAGTTGTGAAGCAAGAAGTTTTAAAATGGTTGGCTTCGGGAATTATCTTCCCGATTTCGGATAGTACTTGGTTGAGTCCAACACAAATGGTTCCGAAGAAGGCAGGTATTCAGATAACCCGTAATGAGAGAGGTGAAGAAATTGCTACCCGACCAGTAACCGGGTGGCGAATTTGTGTTGATTACTGGAAATTGAATGCCGCGACATCCAAAGATCATTTTCCTCTACCGTTCATTGACCAAATCATCGAAAAATTATCAGGTCAGAAATTTTATTGATTTTTAGATGTCTATTCGGGGTACAATCAAATTGCTATTCGCCCCGATGACCAACATAAGACCACTTTCACGTGTCCATACGGTACTTTCGCATTTAGGCGAATGCCTTCTGGTTTGTGTAATGCCCCGACCACCTTTCAAAGGTGCATGATGATTATCTTTTCAGATATGGTCGGGGAGTCACTTGAAATTTTTATGGATGATTTTTCTATTTTCAGCTCATCTTTTGAATCATGTTTAAATGAATTAACAAAAGTTTTAAAAAGATATATGGAAACGAATTTGGTCTTAAGTTGGGAAAAGAGCCATTTTATGGTGCAGGAGGGAACGGTTTTGGGGCATGTCATCTCATGTAGGGGGATTGAAGTTGACCGGGCTAAGGTTAATGTTATATCTAATTTGCCACCTCCTACTAATGTTAAGGGAATCCGGTCATTTTTTTGACATGCCGGGTTTTACAGACGGTTTATAAAAAATTTTAGTGTCATTAAAAAACCGTTGTGTAATCTGTTGTTAAAAGATGTACCATTTGTTTTTGATGAAGATTGCTTAAACGCTTTTAATGTGCTTAAAAACAAACTGGTTGAAGCCCCGAACTTGATGTCACCTGATTGGTCACTTCCATTTGAAATTATGTGTGACGCGAGTGACTACGCGGTCGGGGCTGTTTTGGGTCAACGGGTGGATAAGAAACCCGTTACCATATACTACGCGAGCAAAACTCTTTCATTACCATGTGGTGGACATTTTAGTGGACAAAAGACGGGGCATCGTGTCTTGACTTGTGGATTCTACTGGTCCTCCCTCTTTAAAGACGCAGCTGAGTTTGTTAAAAATTGCGTTAAATTCCAACAAATGGGTGGCATTTCAAAGAGAGACGAGATGCCCATGCAACCAATCCTTGTTGTCGACATCTTTGATGTTTGAAGGATTGATTTCATGGGCCCGTTTCCAAATTCTTACGGGAATTTATATATCTTGGTGGCGGTTGACTATGTTTCTAAATGGGTAGAAGCAATCGCCACCAAGACAAACGACCATACCGTTGTTTGCAAGTTTGTCCAATCAAACATATTTTCACAATTCGGTGTTCCTCGTGTCATAATCAGTGATGGGGGTTCACATTTTAAAAATTTTAATTTTGGCAAATTGCTTAAACGGTATGGCGTTAACCACCGCATTGCCACTCCATATCATCCTTAAACGAGTGGCCAAGTGGAGGTTTCCAATAGGCAAATCAAAGAGATTTTGCAAAAGACAGTAAGACCTGCTCGTAAAGATTAGTCAAATAAATTAAATGATGCGTTATGGGCTTACCGTACGGCTTTTAAAACGCCTATTGGAACCACCCCTTATCGGTTGGTTTATGGGAAAGGATGTCATTTACCTGTTTAACTTGCCCATCGCGCGTTATGGGCGGTTAAGAATATTAATCTAGATTATGCGTGTGCAGGTAAGCAAAGGAAGTTGAACTTGTGTGAGTTAGAGGAGTTGAGAGATGAAGCATATGAATGTGCATCAGCTTATAAAGACAAGATGAAAATAGTGCATGATGCTAAGCTGAGGAGAAAGACGTTCAAGGAAGGTCAAAGAGTGTGGTTGTACAACTCACGTTTGAAATTATTCCCAGGTAAGTTGAAGAGCAAATGGACGCGACCATATTAGGTCAAACGAGTTGGCAAAAATGGTGAAGTTGAAATCAAGGATTTTGAGGATCATTTGACGCAAGTGGTTAATGGACATCGATTGAAGCCATATTTAGAAGATGCAGACATGAATAAGGAAGTGCACGAGTCGGAGGTTTGCTTTATTGCAGATGAACCGACGTATTCGGTTGAATAAGAACCAAGAGGTGTCTGGCTGTAGACACTAAATTCAGCGCTAACTGGGAGGCAACCCAGCTCTGTAAATGTATATTTTTGTATTATGAGTCTTGTTTTTCTAATCGTTTGTCTCGAATGTTCAGAATATTGCAACGATTGAGTGTGGGGAAAACGCAAAGCAGGGTATTCTCGGGTGTGTTGGTAAGAGAAATATTAAGTAAACAGCATGTCAGGTATGTATTTTAAGGTAAAATGTTGAAAAATGGCCAAGGAATTCAAGAAAATGAAAATTTTTGAAAGATAGAAAAATTTTTCAGCATAAAAAATTCGGCCAAACATTCTGTGAAAAGTGCGTTTAGAGCGGCGCTAAAGTCACCAGGGTGAGTCTTTAACGCCACTCTAAGGTCTATTATTATTATTAAAAAAAATAATTAAAATATAATAAAATGGTCCAGGTGGGACTCTCCACACACCAATCCCATTATCTTCTTCAACCTTCTCTTTCAAACCCCAAACCACACCACCAACAAAAACCACTTTCCGGCTGACCACAACCAACACCGTCACACCTCCGCCGTCCGCTGTCCCCGTCCCCACCACTGTCCTCCGCCGTCCTTCTCCACCCTCCACCATCACCAGCTCCACCGCACCACCACTCAGTTTCCCCTTCTCCGCCGTCCTTCACCATCTCCCTGTCGCCGTCCGGCCACCACCTCGCACAAACATCACTAAAAACCCCACCACCACCCTCCGACCGTCTTCACCACACCACAATCCCACAACACCTAACTCCTGTAAACCCTACTATCGCTCCCATCACGACACAGTCAGCTCCACCGTCGTTTCACCAGGGTCAGCTCCGCTCGTCGACGAATACCACCACACCACCACTGTTAATTAAGTTGTTTTTACTTTCCCGTTTTGCCGAACCCAGGTACGCGTTTAGGGTTATTCTGTTGAATTATGTACTCACGTTGATTGTTTGGGTTAAATGGGTCTCGCGTATGAATTGTGTTGAATGTAACAATCATTGTTAAGTGAGAACCGGGTTATGTGGGATTGGGTGTCGGGCATGCTCGCGATAAACAAGTGATAAATTGAAGATACAAAAAAGTGTTTGAATGAAAAAGTTTGTTTGTCGGGTTTCAAATGAATATGATTATCTCGATTTGTGGGGATTTTTGAATGTGCCGGGATGAATTTTTGAGGTCGGGTATTGTTCGGGATGGTAAATTTTTGAATGAAAATATTTGGATGTCGGGACAAAGTTTTGTAATCGTTTGTTTTAGTTCGTTGTCGTGTCGTTGGATTGTCGGGAATTATATCGATTCATGAAACCTTACACGAGAAAAACGGTTAATCACCCGTACTTAAACTCCATTCGGGTGAATAAACCGAGATTTCTAAGCTTTATATTAGTATTTCCGACAATCTTGTTTTATTTAATTTTCTAGTTTTATAATTATCTGTGTGCATATATATATATATTGTAGTTCCTGTTTTATCATATTGACAATCGCGACCGAAACACTATATGGTTGTCAAAACGATTACGTGTGACACGAACTGATTTTGGGAATTATTAATTTGCAGATATGTCACAAGAACAAAGTGGTTCGAGACCCGCAAGGCGTAAGCGACCCCATAGGCAGCTCGAGTATAACCCGATAGCTCTGCGAAGTATGCGTCGTATTCGTTATGAGGTGGAAAAGATCCCGATTAAGGAGGCTTCAGTTGACGAGATTAAGGGGGGCGAGGATCCACTGCATTTATATTGAAGTTTAGTTTGAATACCGAGGAAAGGGAAATATATGATAGGATTTCGGAGGTGCCACTGTTGCGTCATCGTACGTTTAGTTGGGAGTTTTTGGGCACATTGGGTCAGGCTGAGAGGGTTAGGATGTTGTTGGGGCCACGTTGGGCCACAATATTGAGGTTTGAGAGGACCCAATATGTCGAATTGGTTCACGAATTTTACGCTATACTTAGACACAAGACTGGTGATTTCAATGGCCAACATGCGGTATCATTTTCGTTGGGGAGGCAGTTATTTAAGATGTCGGTACCGAGATTCGTGGTACTTGCTGGGTTGTATACCACGGAGGAGGTGCAGACGAGTGCATTCACGGAGAGTGTTCGGGGTTATACTCTGGGGACCCGACGGTATTGGATTCTATCCACTGAGCTGGCTGCTTTTTGGTCTACTATTGCTGAGGGCCCACATGCTAGTAATGCGGCTGCATCTGCCATTCGGGATCCCCTTCACAGGTACATTCATAGAGTTATTACTTCCACTTTCGTTGGTCGTCAGTCGGGTCACGATAAGTGTAGCAATCTGGACTTGATGTGTTTGTATAACATCATTGGCCAACACGACGTTAACCAAGCAACCCTTTTATTATCATCTATGAACCGGGCTGTACGTCGTCCTGAGAGTGTGTCGGCTAAGTTGCATTTGGGGCCTATTATCTCACAGATTGCAGGAGCATTGGGGGTGTTTGAGAAATATTATGTTGTTTATTTGACTCCGGGTTTGGACACAAAAGTTGTGAATGTAGCTGATGCAAAGAATGCACGTATTTTTACGTATGAGGATCCTCCACGTCTGGTAGAGGCACGTGTACCAGCTGGGGCAGGCAGTAGTTCGCAGAGATATCAGATTGAGAGACCACTTGCTCAGCCCCGCATAGAAGCACAACGACCGGCCCGTCTACCACCACAGCCACAGCCGTTGACCTTAGAGTATGTGTTTGAGAGGCAGCTGTCGATGCATGAGGAGAGTCGGACTTGTTTTCGCGCTTTATTTGATCATTTGCAGGTACCGATGCCAGACTGTCTGAGGCTGTCTTCTGACATGGGTGGATCAGGTTATGTTGGGCGTGATTCTGAGGCAGGAGGTTCGGGCATCGTCGAAGCCGGTGACGTGGAGTAGTTAATGATGGATGCAGTAGCAGTAACAGCCGATTACTTTTGGGTTTATCTTTTATTTTCCCCTTATTTTTTTTATATCATGAGACATACTAAATTTAATATACTTAAGGGAAAATTGTATAAAGGGGTAATCGGCTGGGTAATATATGCATAACTTTTATAACTGCTGCTGTTTATTTGTATTTTTGTGTTGTAATTGAACTTTTTGGGTGTAGTTCACTATAAACCCTCACGAGACCTCACTCGTCCACCCGGGCTACCGGGGGGTTTAAAGGGCTTGTTGCATACGCTAAATGCAATCGTGATTCCTACGAAAGTGAGTTAGGTCTTTTATCAATTTTACTAGTTTAACAAATTTAATTATGAAATTTATATAACTTGCCTTGGTAATTAAAATTAATGGTTTTGCAAACGGTTTAAAAGACCCGTCCTAATGGTTGTGAGAAGCGTGCTTCTACACGTGTTAGAGTTTGCATATACCGTTGAGTGAATTAAGGAGCCGGGTTCGTTGAGCACAAGCAAGAGTATATTTGAGTGGCTTATTTTTCTTATCAGGTGATTTTGTTTTCATATAATATGTAGTACACACATGACATTTGAGTGATTTCATTGATGCTCATGGATTACAAGATCGTAGTTGGCATGAATGCAAAAGTGATAGAGGCAATTAGGTTAAGCCTCGTCTGGATAAGCGAGAGTGTGGGTACTGGCGGTTGGGGCCTCATACATTATACATATGAGGATGGTTAATGAGAGGGGTGGGGGGTGGGTCTCTTAGAAAACCTATCTTGGACTTATTTTTCATTTGGTTGACCCCGACATTATGTTACGAGACGATCCGGCTTACTAGGTTTATTTGTAATTGTATTTGTTTTTGATTTTGTATTTGTATTTGTTCCAGTATTAAGCATTACGTTATTATGCTTTGAAAAAAAATTTGAGGAAAAATCCAAAAATATGTCTGTGTATATTCAGTTATGTATTCAGTAGTTCATTTATGAAAAAAAAAAGAAAAAAATAATAAAAAAGGCTAAGAAAAGCTCAAAAATAGTCAATGTTCTAGTCAGTATTGGTTTTAAATGAAAGTCAGTGAGTTTGTTTAGTTTTTTAGTCGTTGGAATAAATTAAGTCATTGTTTATTTAGTTGTTTTGTAATAAGCCAAGTTAGATTGTTTGAGCTACTTAAATATTTCCCTTCCATACCCTTACACCTGGCCCCGTTACAACCCTTTTAAGACCTCTTGATTTGCATTTGTGTCAAAGTAGCTTTATGGATGAATATTTCCTTATGAGTGATACTGAGAGCAGAGTGATACTAGCACATCTTTTGCTAGTCCAGATATTAAACCGAGAGGAGAGATGTTATATTATGAGGGGTGTGACCATGTGTGCCTTAACCGGAAACAAAGTACACTCGTTTGGGCGGATCCATAGTTTTAAATTGTAACATTAAATTATTTGGTGGGTTATCAACCTTGACAGTGTCAGTTCTTGGGAATTGGGTATGACCTTATACCTCACTAGTATTAATCGTGGTAATTTATGAATCATCGATCGAGGTGTATGTGTTGCATGAGAGTTTGCTTGAGGGCAAGAAAAAGATAAGTGTGGGGATGTGATGGTCGGGCAAGAGTCGTGTATATTATTATATTATTTATTTTCTTTTAGTTTAAATATATTATATGAACTTTGGTACTTCAAGCGTGTTTATGTGTTTCAGGATACATGACGTTAAGGACGCTTATCTGGATGAATTACGGGCTCAGAACGAAGATGTAGAAGACTCATAATGATTGGCAAGCTTTCCGATGCAAAATAAATGAAGAAATGAAGAAAATTCTGTCAGACACCCTTAGCACGGCGCTAAGGAAGTTTAGAGATACTCTAAAGACTCACATTAGGAAAGCAGACTTTAGACACGCGCTAAAGTCTCACACCAAAGACTTTAGCGCCGCTCTAAAGTCTTCCAGACGGGAAATTAAAACCTAACTCTATTATATTGAGTTTTCAGCCCCCATTCGACCAATCCTTCATTACTTCAACCAAATACAAGCCCTATGACGATTTTCTACCATCCCGAAGCCTCCGGTTCGTCCATTCATTGCATGCTTTCGTCCTCTCATCAGATAAGCGAATCATTCGTGATGCCGATGTCAGGCTAAAACCATTGTATTCACTTTAGGCTAGGGTTTTGTGTAAACTAACTTTGATCAGATTCTATGTTTTGAATGAGTATGAACTTGATTGATTGTTTTTAATCTTGTTTTACATTACTAATTGATTGTTTAAACAGTTTATGATTTTGATTGTCAAACTTTGTATCACTTTTCTGGTTGTGTTCATCACATGTAGGGTTAGCTCTTATGTCATTGAACCAATAATCGTTAGTCATTGCTTATAACTGATTTTCATATTTTAAATTGGTAATTGGGTAAACCGGAGTCCAGTTTTGTTAACAACTCGGTTAGGGTATCGTTTGTCCTCACAACCCAACTGTTAGGTTTAGTAATTACTGCGCAATTAATCTCAAAGAATCTGTGATTAGTCGGTTATCACTTTACCTGAACCTGAAGTGAATCTTTCTCTTATAATTGTTTACAACTTTAAAAGTAATCGTGTATTATAATAATCATCTTTATAAACCGCTTGACATCTTCTGTCCACATTAGTTAATTAATTAGTAATCATGAACTTTACTTGCACTTTCCACTCATTCACTGTGGAGACGACCTTACTTACCCGTACAAGTTATAGGTATTTAAGCATCATAAATACTTGTTTTTGATTAGAGGACGACATCTACATCAAGACGCGCGCAAGGGAGGAACAATTGTATGACTAACAGCGGATTTTGATCAAGTCAGTAATTTAAATTGTACAAAGTACAACAGTGATCAAGTTTAATGACTTAGGGTTTGCTCTAAAGGCGAGTAAAATATTCATGCTTATGAATACCCAAATGATTAAGCAGCATAAAGACTCACAATTTCTTAAAGCCTAACGCTTGTTATTTGCTTTATTTTATTTTTGGGTGATCAAACAACTATAAGGCTTGAGTATGACAGGATATTACATTTCTGTCATCCTCACCGAGATTTTTGTTAGAGACTAACACCTATTTCAATTTGGCTTTTCTTTATGTTTATATCACATACTTTACTCTAACAGCTTGTTTAAGACCTACCAATGCACCAATGTAATTAACCACGCAGTATTTAAAGCTTATTTCTTGCTGGATTTGGGGTCAAACAATCAATGTACTATCATTTTCTCTTTTTGCTTCAAAAACTCAAATTTTGAGGAGCATAAAACAAAATGAATTTAATCGCCCAAGTCACTTTCAGTACAAAGATTAATGGCTATCCTATCAGTCTACAAGTAGATAATAAGACCAATACATGCAAGCATGCTCCACGACTTAAATAATCGACATAGTTTTCAACGAGAAAATAAAGTAAAAATGCATAACAAACGCCCCAAAAACTTTCCATTATTAGGTAAATGGCTATCCCGAACATTTACAAGTAAATCTCAAGACCAAACATATACAAGTATATGCCCTTCAAATATGAGTAATTGACATACTTTTCAGCGAACGTATGAAAAAATCTTTTTGTTTTTTCTCTTTACATACATAAAACACAATTTGTTTGTCTTTTTCGGATTTTTCTTTACAAACGAGAACTTCACAATCTTTTTGAATTTTTCAAATTTTCTAATAAATAAAACTTCACAATCTTTTTAGTTTTTCGGATTTTTCTATATATACTGAAAACACAATATTTTTGGTTTTTCGGATTTTAAAATGTTTTTGGATTTTTAAAATTTTGAAGAAAAACATTAAAGACATGAAAATATAATTTTTTTTTAATTTTTAATGTTTTTGGGTTTTATCTATACAAACGCAAAGCACAATATTTTTGTATTTTCTATTTTCCACCCCTAAAATCCAAAACCAAAATAATTTTTAAAGTAAAAATAAATAAAAATAAAGATAGTTATCCTTGTTTCAGGATATCAGCACGAGTCTTTAATCCATTTAAACCAAGCAAAAATTGAAAACGCGTTTTGTCAAATGCTTTGGTAAATAGATCGGATTTCTGAAAATCGGTATGTACTTTCTCAATGTCAATCAACTTCTTTTCAAAACAATCATGTATGAAATGATATCGAATTTCGATATGTTTCGTTTTAGAGTGTTGTACGGGATTTTTGGCGATGCTAATGGCAGCAGAATTATCAATTAAAATTGGAGTAGTAAGAAACTTCAAACCGTAGTCGCGAAAATGTTGTTGTATCCACAAAGCCTGGGAACAGCAACTCGAGTCAGCAACATACTCAGCTTCGTCGGTTGAAGTGGAGAACGTTGTCTGCTTCTTACACTGCCAGGAAATAAGCCGGTTTCTACGGAAGTCGATTTGAAGTTGATCTTGCACCCTCCATAGTCTGAGTCAGAATAAGCGGTAAGTTCAAAGTTATCGTCCTTGGGGTACCATAACCTGATGTCTGGATTGCCCCTCAGGTATTGAAGAATACGCTTGACCGCTGCCAGGTAAGTCACTCGGGGACTAGCTTGGTACCTAGCACATAAACAAACAGCAAACATTATATCAGGGCGAGAAGCAGTAAGATACATTAACGAACTAGTCATCGCTCGATAAAGGGTAGGATCGACAGTATCTTCCAATTTATCCGGTGATTGGTGTCTTGGCAGTACAAAAAGCAGACCTCTGTAGCCATTTCTACCTGTGAAGCAGAGTACATGGCAGCATCAAACTGCTGCTCCCAGGTTCTTTGGATACAACAGCAATTGCGCGATTACGGTCTGAATTTCACTCAAACTCCTATTTGCATTGATAACACAGCAGCGATCTCAGTAACTAACAATCCCGTAAAGCACAGCAAAACTAAACACATTGACATTCGTCATCATTTTATACGGGATTGTGCTGAGAAGAAATTAATAGTGCTCGAAAAGGTTGATTCGTTAGATAATTTCGCTAATCTTTTTACTAAAGCGTTTGACAGAACTCGTTTTCAAAACCTTGTTGAGTTTAATGGGATGATCAATTCCGAGTAACCGTTTTTTTTTCGTTTTTAACTTAAAAAAAAACGTCACTAACGCTTAGAAGTATGTCGGTTGCTTCAGTTTGAAGGACATATCTTCGGATGTGTTTGGTCCTCACTTCTACCAGTAGATTATGAGGATAGCCATTAACCTGATGACTGAAAGCGACTGGGGCGGTTTATGATGTGCTCTTATTCCGTCGCTAAAAAATAGTCGTTCATACTTAGTTAAAAGGACGCATATTCGTATGTGGTCGGTCCGGCTGATCCATTGGATCTTCAGGATAGCCGTTTACCTGATGACTTTGACTTGATCGGGGTGATAGAATTTAAATTTATTTGGGAGATGAAATAATTTTTCAAGTCTACTACTTCGTAAGAAGTTTCTATACAGTGTTTATATGAAAATTGATCCAACCTTGGAAAGTGATACACAAACTATTTCTGTGTACTTAACTAGTGAAGTTATTAGGCCTAAAAGACTCTAGAACAGTCATTGTATGTTATGGTAGCTTTTTATGGTGCGTAAACGTAGAAGTGATACTAACTAAATCTTCTCGATTTAAAGGGACAACTCATTAAGAATTGTGTATGTCTCCATATATATCTTTCCGAATTATAGGCAGAAAAGTGATTACCCAGTCATACACGAGCCCGTGAGTGTTCTGATTCGCGAGAAGATAGTGTGTCAAGAAACTGCAGTGATCCAGATTCGGGACTTGCAGTAGTCTACTGTTTTGAGGCTATGTAAATCTTTAAAAAAAAAGAGTTATTAAGCCTTTTGAAGTCTATTATGTAATACTTTTCAATCAAGAGGCAAGAACGAGGACGAGACGAAGACTCTAAAAGATCAAGATGTATTTACAGCTTAATCAGACACTACGGGTCGAGGTCAACTCGGGGTGACTTGGGGAAAGCCAAATAAGCTTTGAGAATAGATAGGAGGCATCACAATCTCTGATGTGGTGTCCATTTATATTTTGAGCTTAATTGAACCTAACCCGTATCACAGAAGCGATGAAAACCATACTAAGTTGTTTACCTGCTTACAACCTGTTCCTTTATGTCATAATACAGCTGAACATTGATCTATGTGACAGTCATTTAATTAGTATGATTCCTGTTCGGATCTTTTCTAAAACATGTAAGTCCCTGTCAAGACTGAAATTTGATCCCGTGTTTTTATTTCTAAATTTTATTTTACATATGTTGTTTTATGGTTTAATACCTGGTTACTTGGTCCTTGATCGTAACAGTTAACTCTTTTAAGGAAGTTATAAAAGACAATTGCATAATGTTCAGTTTTATAAGGGTCTGTAGTGAAAATTTACATTTAAGCGAAGTTGAAGGGCGAAGTTGCTATAGGGCGAAGTTATGGATAAGCGAAGTTAACCATAACTTCGCCTGAACTGTTTCTAGCATATATAAAGGTCAACTTAGTCAAATCTGTTATACTTTTCACAACCTAAGGGAACTTATTACGTAAACCCTCGGCGAAGTTGCTCTTGATTCAAAGCTTGTTATTTTTCCCAATTTCAACTCGTGTTAAAGGTGTGTAGGTGTTGTTTAGATGATAATCTATGTCAATGGCGTTAATCAGAGGTCGTTTTGGTCCGATTTGAGACCCCGTTCATTCAAACCCTCAACACCCACTTTTCAAACTTGTTTTCACATGGTCGTAATCAACTTGATCGTCTAGATCTCCTTAAAAACATGTTTTGTAGAGTCCACAATCACCAAATTATCCAAATCTCACGTTGTCTGGCATTCTAACCTGTTGCCGCTTCAGTTCAGGCGAAGTTACAGTTTAGGCGAAGTTATCCTTAACTTCGCCTAAGGTTTAACTTCGCCTATGCTTTATTAACTAGTTAATCTGGAGCGAAGTTGTTCAATGGCGAAGTTATGTTTAGGCGAAGTTGTCCTTAACTTCGCCTCATACCTAACTTCGCCTGTTTAATTATTTCATTTAAAATTATATCAACTGTTATCAGGCGAAGTTGTAGTAAAGGCGAAGTTATTTACAACTTCGCCCTTTCCCTAACTTCGCCTACACAGAATCAATCATAACTTTGCTCATGGTAACAGGCGAAGTTGTGATCCGCTTTGACGAATCTCTAACTTAGACCATTTGTGGTGCAAATATGGCAGCTGTTGCAGGAGCCGGTGGTGCTGGTGGTGACGAAGGAGGAGATAACCATCGTCAGTTTTTCCCGGGGCATAATATGTACATCACTTTGGACCCGGATCCGGCACCGCAACAGGCTGGAGCACCTCAACCACCATCTGTGGTACAGCAATCTCTTCCTGCTGCTCCTGTTGTAGCACCGGAGGAACACGTCGACCTTGAAGCTGCTTTCGGCGGTCAAGGATTTTTCGATATGGAACGTGTTGATCCAGAGGAAGAGGTACAGGTCTCGGCTGCATAGGTTTCAAGTGTGGATGTGTCGATGGCAGCTACGACTGTGGCTGATTCTGAAAGAACTGATTCTGATTCCTCAGATGATGATGTTGCTGAAGCACGACAGATTTTGATTACTCAAGAAAGAATTCATGGGAAGAGAAAGAAGGACACTGATGACAGTGAATCAGACTTTGAGGAGGATTTGCATCGGTGGTTCGTCGAGCAAGAAGGGCGAGAACGGGTGAAGGATCGGGAGCTGGTGAGAGCTCGAGGGTGGTTCGTTTTTCTCCACCCGCACTGTCTGGTATGACTATGGTCTCTACATCGTTGACAGTTACAGGGCCAATCAGCTCTTGAGAGGATCGTGGCAGAACTGTCAAGAATAAATCTGATCCAGACTCACGCTATTCAACGCCTTGTTGCAGAGAATCAAATACAGTCGTCTCTCCTGATTGAGCACGGTAAACTTTTTGATGCTTTGAAACAGTTCTTGGCATCTCAGGGGGAGACGAGCTGTAAGGGTGATGAGCTGAGGACGAAGAAGAGTAACGATCGAGACGATGATCCCAATGCATCTAAAGGTGCAGGTGGTGAGTTACCAACAACTGAACAAGCTCTTGGGACTTCCACATCTCAGGGGGAGTCTACTGGTGCAACTGGTGAATCGGGGGTGATGATGTGGTGGTAGTGGATGTTGAGGAGGTGTTGGATGTTGATGTTGCAGGTGACGATGATGTGTTACCAATTGAGGAGATCGAGAAGATTGGGGCTGGTATTGTGATTGACAGTGAGGTTGAAGAAGGAAAGATTGTGGAGGATAACATTGAGCATGAAATTCCCGAAGTTGAAAAGTCAGATTTGGGTCAAGATACGGAATGTGATGAGACTGAATGGGAAGAGCAGCCAAGATGGAAAGAAGGCTACGCTCAGTGGTTCGTAAAGACAAAGAAACTGGCGGTCCCTACTATGTTCAAGAAAAGTTACAACATCAAAGGGTATGCTGAATCGAAAAAGGGGATTATTTGCTGGTTATATGATGAGCAGTTGAGGCTCTTTGTGATTAAACGTTATGATGGGGTTCAGTACTTCAAGAGATTGTTGAGATGATTGAATACCTTACCGGAGTGTGAGGTGAAGGACTTAGCCAAGTTGGGGTTGATAAACAGGAGTGATGATAATATGGCTAGGATTATTGGAAAGATTGTGTGGAAAGAAAGCATAAAAGAGAAAAAGTTTGAGTTATTAAAGCCGCAGAAAGGAAAGCTCGTTGAAGATAAAGACAGAGGCATGAGAGCAGATGGCAAGCCTTGGATGATAATGAAGTATAAGCCGATCCGGTGTTTAAAAGAAGTGCCGATGAAACAGATGCCCAAGGATGTCCTGAAGCGGTCATGGAGGATGAAGATGAACAAGAGTTGCTGAGAGTGTATGATCCAATGCACTTGGTGAACTTGTCTCACGCTGATTTGCAGATGCTGAACGAGAAAAAGATATTTTATATTCCTGCTTGGAAAGAAGAAACCAAGAAATATCAGCGAGTAGTTACGGTTTGTGTCAGAGAAGGCGTACATGCTTGAAGACGGGTGACTCGATTGTTGGGATTACAAGACACGTGATTGAAGTTAGAGATATGAAGCTACTGCCAAGGGGGAGTCTGTTGGTACATGATGTCAGTAGTTCAGTATCTAGTGTCTGTAATCGTGTTAGTTGGTTTTGTTATGGTTTAGCGAAGTTGTCTCACAAGTTCGCCTGATATAAGCGAACTTGTGGACAAGCGAAGTTATCAACAACTTCGCCTAGCCTGTTAGGCGAAGTTGTCGATAACTATATATTCTATGTTTACGGGTTATTTTGAAGAGAGTTGTTTAGTACGTGTAAATGTGATTTAGCTATCACGTGTTATTAGTTGCAATACAACGTGTCTTTTGGCTATTGTAACGTGTTTTTGTGTTTGCTTGGGTTTAACGTATATCGCATCCTACGCTCGTATCGTTTTACGTAAGGATTCCGCACCTACGTAGTACGAGATACTTCCGTGTAGATCCGGCTAGGAACCTACAATTAGTTCAAAAAGGCAGCCCGGGCCTCAGTCTTGGGCACCTTTTGATTTTCATGAGAAGAGACAAATTTTGCCGAATTCAATTGTTGTTCAGCAACTTGAGAATAAGTTACGGGCCTTTTAGACTTTCGTCTTAGATAAGCCGATTGAACGACATTACATTGCTGCATATTGGCTTAGTTGGAACAAACTTTGGTTTAACATGACCATGAGTTTCATTCACATAAACTACCTTTCAAGGATTCACGTTTGAGAACATGATGTGAGTATCATCATCATACGACATAGGTCGTTTCAGAATCTCCTTTTTCAGATAAAAGTCAAGATTAGAGCAATTTCAAAAAATTTGCAAGGTGTCAGTTCCGGTAGATTTCACAAACTGAACTTTCTTAGCATTTTTTAGTACTTGTTTAGCTCTAACCAAAGGTCTGATGTTTTGGCACAAGCATACTGACGTTCAAGATCTTGTATCTTGGAAGTTTCATTGTGAAAGACACTTTCAATCAGTTTAGATTTGATAATGCTAATTGGAATATCTTTCTCAGTGAACATGGTATCCATACCCTTTAAGTTAAACACACGACATGTTGATGGATTTGAAACATTGGGATTGACAAACCGCATCAAATCCTAATCAGAAATTTTGGGTTTTTCTGATTTCTTAGCCTTCACTGGTTTCACCTTCACTTGTTCTTTCATTCCCACTTGAGTTGTGTGTGAACCATACACGACCTCCTCAAATTCATGAGGTTCACATAAAATGTGATTAGAACTTGGAATGTTCTTGTTCTTGTGTATTACTTCGGCTTCAAATACATCCTCAATGATGACCTTATCAACATTCTTAACAAAAACTTTGTTGCTTTCAACATGAGGTTTTTGAGTTGTTAATTGGACTTTAATAGTTTCAGATTTCACTGGTTTAAAGTTGTTAGAAACAATGGGTTCTTTCACACACACTTCTTCTTCAGTTTTAGCAAAAGGATTTGCTCTATAATCATTTTGAAATGGTGGTGGTATCTCAACAAAACCTATACCCTTTTTAGAATCTTTTTGCTTACTAGATACTTCAATTATTTCATTTAGCAAAAATGATGAGTTTCTAAACTTGCCCAATTTGTTTTTCAACTCAAGAACCACATTCTCAAGCTCGGTTATCTTATTACGATGTTTCAAGATTTCTTGAAATTTTTTATCGTTAATCATCATTTTAACAGATAACTTGTCGACAATGCCTTACTTTTCTCCCTAGATCTCATTTGAGATTCTAAAGATTGTCGATAAGTATCCTTTAGTGAAGCAATTTCTTTCACTAAACAGTCATTGTGATTTTTCAGGGATTCTAACTTAGGATTGATTTTCTCACATTCAACACAAGGAACTAAAGAACTAACCTCATTGATTTTGGCCATGCAAGCAAAACTAGTTGGAAGCTTTTCACAGGAGTTGTCAAAATCAGACTCAGTATCATTGTCAGAAGATAGCTCGCTCCCACTTGCATATTGGAAATTTTCATTTGACCCAAACATAGCCAAATTTGCTTGATTTTCATTGCACATCAATCGTTGTGACCAGTCAGTTCCATCCAAGTTAGACAACATAGCTTGTGACCCAGAAGAAGATGATTTGGTACCAGAAGACTTCCCAGTATCATTTCCAATTTTCACAGATGAACTTTGATCTTGTTTTCTAGGACCAGTATACTCCTTCTTTGGCTTGTCACATTCTTTAGCAAAATGCCCAAACTCTTGACAGTTATAACACTTAACCTTCAATTTATCGAACCCCAATTTCTTGTTTAACGATGGAAGATCTTTGCCAGTCTTTTGCATGAACTTTTTCACCTTTCTGACAATCATAGCCAAATTCCATTTTAAATCCATGAGTTCCAAATCATCATGATTGATTTGATCATAGTCTTCGTCAGTCAAATCACTTGTGGCAATTTCACTACCAACCAAATTCTCATAGGGAGTCATGAAGGCAGACAAGAAAACAAAGTTTTGTTCAGCCTCCTTCATATTCACATTTGAATAAACTGAGAATTGATTTGCAGTAGTCGAGTTATCAGAACCTCCAGAAGAACTAGAAGCACCAGGTGACCCAGAACTTCCAGTAGTGTAAAAACATGCACGTGGATCACCATAGATAGTTGTTGCATTATCATTTGTATTTTGAGTAAGAAATGCAGTGATTGGAGAAACTGTTGAACTCAAGGGCATACTTCCACCATAAAAAGCTGGATCTTGATTATCCTTGGAAGACTTTTGACACCGAAGATCATATTCTCGAGCTTCGATCTTTTGCATGAACTCAGTTGCAGTTAAATCTTCATTACTGAAATAATTATTTTCCTTCAGAACCATTAAGAAAGTCGAGTAAGAACTCGATAAAGCACTCTTGATGGTATCTATCTTATCAGTTTCAGAAGGTTCCAACTTCATCTTATCCATTTCAGCTATCAGATGGTTAAACCTTGTTGTCATTTCTTCGACAATCTCACCCTTAAGCAAGTTAAAATATCTAAATTGAAACTTTAACATCACTTTCTTGCTTTCAGCAGTGTTACCCATACTTCTCATACGAATATGTTGAAACAATAAAGCATAAATTTTGATGCTACCAACTTGATGAAAAATGTTTTCAGGTAATGCCATTGTAAGAGTCGAGTATGCCTTCGTTTCAATCTCCAAGGCTTTCTTTTCTTCTTGAGAATATTGTGAGATAGCTTTAGGTGCGAATCCAATTGTCTCATCCCCGATCATGGGAAATCCAAACAATAAGAACAATCAGGGTGAACAGAACCCAAATGAGCACAGAAACGAGGTTCCCATTTAGCAAAGTCGCTAAATTTCATTAAACGTAGACACTTTGAATGAGATCCAATCTCAGTATCCAATTGCAACATTTGTTGCATAAGTGCGTTCTGAGAAGCTAACACCTAAAAACCAGCCATCTTGCTAAGTAACAAGACAATCAAACTTCAAGGGTTAAAATTGTAAATATCTTAACGAACTGTAAACAGTGTTTGTTAACGAACTAAGATAACAAATCAATTATAACGAATTGAAGATTATCTCAGTAACGAATTAGGAACAGTGTCACACGAATCAGGAATAGTGTAAAACGAAATAGATTATAACTAACTGGGTCAACGAATTAAGTCAAAATTAACGAATTAGTTTGACGAAATACGTCAACGAATCAGATTGTTCCCTTAACGAATCAAGGAACGAATCAATAAATGAAATCTTAGTGAATTAAGGTAACGAATTACTGAGTTCCCTTAACGAATCACTATGGCCAGATTAACAAATCAAGTCACGAATCAGGTTAACTAATTTGCTATAGTTGATTAACGAATCAAATATAGCGAATCAGTTTGTTAAAACGGTTATAACAAACTTTGACAACTTATGCCACGTGGCAAAAGTTTGTTAGATTCGAGGTTAACGAATCAGACACGTGTCTCACGAACTGGAGAACACGAATCAGAAAGGCAACGAACTGAGTAACGAACCAAGTAACGAATTGATAACGAATCGGTTAAAACTTAACGAATCGCGTTAACGAATTAAGTTTACGAAGAAGAACCTTCAACGGGTGATGAAGAACTTCAAATCTTCAACACCATTTTCCAGAATTCTGGAAAAACGAAGAACACCAAACCAATTCCCAAATCTGTAATACACAACCAATATTGTACCAAATCGTCCAAATAACATATCAAAATACTCGCAACATCATAGCCAATCCAAATCTCCACTTCCGTAAACCAATTAACCTTAACACGAGCCCAATTTAACAAAAAACACTACTCTGTTTTTGGCCAAAACAGATTCAAACCAATAACCACACAAACTCAATCCAATTACCAATTCCTAACCACAACAACTTCCCAATACCTTAACAAACACAGATCTAAACAATTCAATCCATATCCAATCAAATTCACACTTAATTTGATCCAAACTCAAACCGTACAAACTATAATACCAATATAACAATTAATAGTCCTTTAATTCACTAATAATCAGTCAAATCAAGAGCAATAGAACAACTGAAAGCTCTAATACCACTTGTGAACACTTGGATGTATCTCAGATCTAAGATCTAATAACTATTACGGATATAGTTCATGATGCTCTTAATAATTATGTATTAATGTTATGTATTAGTATTAGTTATATAGATATGTGTATATATATTATGGAGATATTAATTCAGATGAAGCTTGAGAGGACAATCGGGCAGAGGTTCGATATCTTAAACTCAAAACTTAAATTATGCAGACGCTGAACCTCAATAAATAGGAAGATGGGTCTAGTTTGTTACACATTCCGTAACGAACTAGCCACCCACTTCGTTACAATACATTAAATAGACAAACTTAACGAACCACCCCCTGATTCGTTAAACATCCTTAATAAATCAGGAGGAACTTAACTTATGGTCTAGTTCGTTAAACATCCTTAACGAACTAGAAGGTTCCTCTAACGAACTAGCCTATTTAATAATATCTTTTACATTAAATAAAACGATAAATACTAAACGATAATTACAAAGACTCGAGTTTAAAAAAACAATATGTGTATTTAATTTGCAAATTCCTTATTTAATCGGGTTTAAATATGTTATGACTATGAACCATAAATTAAGCAATTATAGTGACTATTTAAAATTTGAAATTTAAATATAAATCTGAAATGATTTATTTCAAATTCCGTATTTAAGCAACAACTTACTATATTTTCAGTAACATTAAAATTAAAAGTATGTTATAATGATAATTCTCATTTGAATTTCGAATAGAAGATTGAAATTATTAATTTGAGAGTTTATTTTTAGACATTAATTTTAACATTTAGACGTAATTAAAAATGGTCAAATATAAACAAATGGAAAGTTGGTTGACATTGAAGAATATGGAAAGCATTAAAAGTTTGTTAGTAATTAGTCAAATTCCATATTTAATCCGAAATAAATATGTTATGAATATTTATAATTTATTAATCAAGAATAAATTAAGCAACAAAGATAATACTTATATTTTGGTCAAGCTACGTATTTGGAATTATTAATGCTGGAATTCGGTAATAATGCTGGAACATATTTTAGGCATCACAAATGCTTTAATATTATACGTATTTAACCTTGATTAATTATGTCATGAATATTAAGCAAAATTTAAGTAACAAAGACTTGTATTTTTAGTTAGATTTTAAAGAAAAGTCAAATGACTATCTTCATTTGAAATTTAAATAGCAACTAAAATTATTAATTTGTATTTTAAAAGGTAATTCAGTAATAAAGGTGGAAAAAGTTTTATGTAAAAATTATATTAAAAAAATAATGATAAACATGTTTAAAATTGATTGAAATTTTCAATAACATCCACACATGTTAACAATCAAAACATTTTTACAGTCAACAGAAATTTTCAATAACATCCACACTCCTTTGAGACAATTTGCTAATTTACAATCTTGAACCACCAGAAGCTGAAATGAATAAAATTAAATTAATGTTACATAATAATTTTATAATTTATATATACTAAATTAAAAAATAAAAACGCATATTTTGGTTATGCACATATCACTAATAACGAAGTTAAACTTCGTCTGAATCGGTTAATTAGTTAAATGACTTACACATAGGATAACGCATGCACCGGCTCATGCAGTCATTTGTAGAAAAACTAAAAATCTAGAAGTGCATGCTAATGAGTGAGTCGAGTCGTTCCCTGTATAACAAACACCAATAAATAATTCAAAAAACAGTTTGATTTTTTAGAAATTATAACAAAAAATAGTTATATATTTGATTTTTAGGAGTTATTTGCTTTGTTTATAAAATAAAGTATCTACCTTGTTGAAATTATGGAATGTTGGCAATGGAGCATAAAAAGATTGATCCAAGAATTTAGTATATAATAACAAAATGAGTGTATGTTATTGATTTCAGCAATTTAACACTATGAGTGACCCGAGATTTCAGAATTTTAAACATATAAGAATTATTTCATAACTTATTTTTAGTTGTTTCCAAATATAAGAAAACAATTGAATGATTATATAAAGTTTGTAATTAAGAATTGATATGAAGTCAAATTATTCGAATTTAAAAATTAATGAATAATTAATTAACGTTAGTTTTATTGTCCTATACTCGGTTGTTTGTCCTAGAAAAAACGAAATAAGGATTCAACATTATTAAATGTTTAATTTGTAATCGATTCAAAACTGATCAGTAAAACATCAATAATACATCAATCAACTATGTTTTTAATCATATAAATAATTAGTCGTTGAATGGTTGAATCCAGATAATCAACATATTAATAAAGAATGCACAGAAACAAAATATACCTTGAAGATCGATTGGCATATCTGTGACACATAGTGGCAAGAAGTGCAATAGGGATAAGGGTTTGGTCAATGGTGGTTACTGGTTGATCCTTATAGTTCCGACGCATATTTTGTTTCCAGATTCTGATTGGTCTCGAAGCCGCTGTGATGTCGCGATATCGGAGATCTAGATGTTAGGAATTGGGATACGTGCAGAGCAACAGATATGTGAGGGTTGAAGTGGATGGATCCATTAGAATTGAGTGTACATGACGGTAATAGCCGGCGAACAAAAAAATTAGGGTTGATATGTTTCAGAGTTTATTTGAGAGAATAATGAGTTTCAGAATTGGGTGTGGATTATGAGTCTTTAAATAGGGTTCAATATTATGTAATTTCTGTTGAATAAAATACAAGATGAATATGTGGAAAAGATCAATATGGAAACATGGTGAGTTGGATGCATAGGTGGACAACCTAGTTGATTACCATGTGAACAATTGTGATAATTTAATAGTATTGTTGGATTTGATCATAATATATCTCATTTAGAAAGTCATACAAGCAGTTAGATAAAAAAATTTGAAATAGAATATTGTGATCAAGCATAATGTATATTTAAATCAGAATTCATGCCAACTAACTTTCTTTGTTGTTTATGTTATATTGTTCATTCCACATGCATTTTGTTTGGTTAGTTTTATTTTCTCTCTTTGATATATAGTAGGAAGTATAAAAAGTCTGCTACTGTTGTAGGGGCATTGTCTTTTATTGAAGGTCTAACTAGTATCAACTATTCGTTTTTTAGGGATATTAGTTTTTAAAACTCCCAACTTTCAATTTTTGGTAGATATTACTCCCAACATTGATTTATTATCCACCACTCCCAACTTACATCCTATTTTTTTATGACACTCCCGAACTCTAACTCCATTAGTTTCTTTTGTTGATGTTGCATTGTTCTTGCTGATGTGGCATTGTTTTTGTTGACGTGACACTTTCTACTTAAATAATAATAGAAAATAATAATAATAATAATAATAATAATAATATTAATAATATTAATAATAATAATAATAACAATAATAACAATAATCACACCCAAAACCCACTTTGTCTCCATCTTCTTCCTCACACCCAACCACTACCTTTAAAACACGTTGCCACCTATATCATGCTAACAAGCTACCACCACAGACCACCAAGAAGAACATGCTCTCTGGCAGCCGCTAGAAGGCTAACATCAATCTTCCACCATGTCCACCTCGCTACCAAACTCGTAGGCACCGTCACACCCCAACCTACGGCGTAACATGCCAGGGCGCGAAAATAACATTGTCTCATTAGAATTACCATTACAATTAAATATTCAAAACATAAATAAATCATAATAAATGTATTCTTCATTCATCATAGCAACCTAAGGTATCATCTAACTTCCATACTTGATTCATCCAATAGAGCTACCTGCGTCATGCGTGAAAATATATATTTTTGTCAACATAACGTCGAGCAAGTAAACCATAGTTTTTGAAATACATATAATACTAAAATGACAATTCCATGCAATAATCGTATAGTACTACAACTAGTAAACAATAAATAAAGGTTGTCTTTTCAACCAAATCTCATTGATAACGGTTTACTCCGACGGCGTATGATTATACTAATGACGATGAGGATGAGGTACCAACCAATATAAATTAAACACATAGTCATATTCGCACGTAACAACTAATCGAGCAATTACAATTACGCATATAACATAATTGTAGTGAAAACAATAAATTGATTTTGAACGCATAACGCCCCCAAAATTGTAAAGCGGTGAAAAAGGGGATGTGAATTTACTTACCTTATAGAGTAGGATAAATGAGGACGAGATAATAAAAGAAAAGGCTAGGATGAAAAATGGTCAAGCTCCTCGAGGTTTGCCGACAATTATTCCTGGTGGTTAATGTTAAAGAGAGTTAAATATAAATGACAAAATAATATGACGGATCTTGGGTCTCGATGAGATTATTAATATGTAATTAGTCTTATTACATAATCATACGGTTGTTGCGATTTATTACGTTTTAATTATTACCATTATTATTATTAGTATTTAATTATCATTATTATTAATTATTTTTCTTAAATAAAAATAAATATTCTATATTAACGGAAAAGTTAAATGAAATAATTTGAGTATTTAATATAATTGGTTCATTAACGAGAGTCGTAAAAAGAATATAAATATACATCTTATTTATAGAGTGTGCGTGTATAATATAGATGTAGACTCACTTATAACATTTAAACAAGTGTGTGTGTGTGTGTGTGTGTGTGTGTGTGTGTGTGTGTGTGTGTATTCATAAATATGAAAAGAAAAGAGTTATCTCGGAGTTCGGTTTATCAAAATAATGTTTATTTAACCTTTTGAACACCAATAACAACCAAAAATTGCTAAAAGGATAATCACAAAAAACACAAAGCAAAACCGGGTATGGGGAGACTCGAACTCGCGTCCCCATACCGGTTCAAAGGTCTTAGAGTATATTCACCAGCCACTGGGGCAGGTGTCTAACACGCTAATCACTTGAAACCCATATAATATATACTGCATCTTACTTACGTTCTTCCCCCATACAAACCCTAGAATTTAAATTGTCAAATTTGTTCGTAGTTTGGTTAAATTGAGTTGGGGTTTCTGTTAATCGCATAAAAACAAGCATAATGCATCTCATAATTACCTTGTATTTAACGAATTGAGGGACGACGGCTAATTAGGGCTTGCAGCTCAACTAGGTGATGAATCTTGATCTTAACAACAATGTAAGGGCCAAATAACTTAGGGTTTAGTGTCGCGAGGTAGTGAGGGATGTTTGGACGAGTTTAATTGAATTATGGTAGCGTTTATATAGTGTTTTAGGGACCATTTAGGCCGTGGTTTGCCACTAACGAAATAGCTGTCAATTGATTGACAATTTCCATGATTAGGGTGTTGGTAGGATCAGATTATGGTAAAGAATAATATGGTAACCTTAATTTTGCCAATTAGTCCGTAAATTAAGGTCCAAGAAATGGTGGGGGGTTTTTTGTCGGCGGCGGGAGAGGGAGAAGAGGAGGGAAAGAAGGTTGATTATTACTTGCTATTTGGTCCATGTTCTATGGTGGTGGGTGCAAAAGTTAATTAAAGTTGGTTGAGGGTTGTTTTTGTACAATCTTATAACTATAATCAAATAAATAAATAAATAAATAAAATACTAAACAATCATGAGATTTATTGATAAAATACCCAAACCCAAACCCGGTTCTGGTAATGATTACAAATAAGAAGGAAACGAAAACCCGAAATGTCACAGCATTCCCTACTTTTGGAAATTTCGTCCCGAAATTAGAGATTAAGCCTTAATAAAGAGGTGCAGGTACTTGGTCATCATTTGGTCTTTACGTTCTCAAGTGAACTCGGGACCACGTTTAGATTCCCAACGAACTTTGACAAGCGGGATACGACTACGCTTGGTTTCTTTGTCCATATGATCCACGATTTCGACAGTTTTCTCGATGGCGCGCATGGATTCATTAACTCGTACTTCATCGAGGGGTATGTGGAGATTTCCCACGGCTAAGCACTTCTTGAGATTGGAAGCATGAAAAGTTAGATGAACATTGGAGAGCTCTTCGGGGAGATTGAGACGATACGCAACTTTACCGACCCTTTCAATGATCTCAAACGGGCCAACAAAACGAGGAGATTATTTATTCCATTTGCCAAAACGAACTACCACTTTACAAGGAGATACTTTAAGGTGAACTTGATCACCAAAAATGAATTCGAGAGGTTTACGACACTTATCAATGTAGCTCTTTTGACGGCTACGAGCGGCAAGAAGATTTTGACGAATAGGAGCAATTCGATCGGAAGTTTCTTGAACAAGCTCGGGACCGGTGATTTGCGATTAACAAACCTCGTTCCAACAAATCGGAGAACGGAATTTTCAGCCATAAAGAGCTTCAAAAGGTGCCATGCCAATACTAGTGTGACAACTATTATTGTACGAAAACTCTACTAGTGGTAGATGAGTATCCCAATTCCCACCAAAGTCTAGTATGCAGAGCAGAGCATATCTTCGAGAGTTTGGATCGTTCTCTCAGATTGACCATTGGTTTGCGGGTGATAAGCGGTGCTTAGATCAATACGGGTACCCAAGGCGGTTTGCAACAACGTCCAAAAATGAGAGGTAAATAGACCATCACGATCGGAGATAAAGGTCAACTAGACAAACTTTCAACTATGTAATATTTTGATTTTGATATGTAAATTTGATTTTGATTTGATGTGTATTTTGACTAAGTGTAAGTAACCTTAGAGGTGTTTTGGGACAGCTGAGGTGTTCCAATCTAGGGGGAGATTATTGAGTCAAGAATTTGACCTGAAATGACCTAAGAAAGTTTAAGGGAGATTGGAATCTTCTCAACACTCCTTGAAACGGCTAAGTATGGAAACCAAGCACAATTGGACATCCGAGCAGGACTTACTTGATCTAGCAAGGTATTTTGCGTTTCGGGAAGAGTTATCTTCTTGAAGTCTTCCTAAGTGAAAATCCGAGCAGGGTTCACTTCATCTAGCAGAAGTGTTCTTCTAGTCGAGCACAGTTTGCTACTAGCAAACCCTTGACTGAACCAAGTTATTGAAGCCAAGTAATTGGAAGATCTAGCAAGGTTTGATTAATAAGCAGGAGTCGGAGCGTACTTGTGGAAAGTGATTAAGAAATATTCTAAGTACTTTCCCTAGCAAGGTTCAACCCCGAACAGGCTACAGTGTAACCAGCACACTTACAGTTTGCTTTATAAGTTATCTATCAACAAAGGGTTGAAGGGACTCATGAAGAACTTCATGCTTATAGGACCATATCGAGCAAAGTTTGCTATGGTCAAGAAGATTGAAGTCTGCTAGGTGAGTATTTTCTAAATACTCTAAGTAAAGTCTACCCGAAGAACTGTTCACGAGCACACTTCAAGGTTACCAGGTCTACTCAGAGAAGAAAATTATCACAAATTCTGCCCGGAAGACCTGTTTTTACACTTAGTATAGTTTTGAATATGTAATTTGATTATGTACCAATCATTAGGGTTTCTAGAAGGAATGACAGCTGTCAGGAGGTGGTAGGCCAATAAATATAATAATTTAGGGCGCGCCTCCACAGAAGAGACACGGCAGCCTTTACACTTTTCAGACCTAATCGAATATTCCTGATTGAGTGTGACGGCTGTCATAGGAATAGTACGGATAAAACATTCCTTACAAGAAACCCTAATCGATTAACATTTGTATGAATCTATTCTATAAATGGAAATATTTTGAGTGATTGTTTGTGTTTGTTACATTTATTAATCCTTAAGCAATAACTCTGTTTGTTTCTGATTCCGCCGTTAACAAACAGTTTTCTTACCAAAATTAGCAACCCGTCATTAACCTTCTTGTCAGCACATCTAATGTGTGGGTTATGACATCTTGAGTGTGAGCGATCGATATTCATCTGGGACCTGACAAATGGTATCAAAGCACTGGTCCATTGCTATTCGGGTGAAGAAATTGTTGTTGTTTGCATATCTAAAGAAGAAAGATGACGTAAACTTGACACTGTTTCATTGAATTATGACGTCAGCTGCTATGTTCTTCATTTTCTTCTAGATCTACAAATTTCCGGTGTCTTCTTTTACTTATTTTGATTAAAGTTTACAACTTTATTACTCAATCTTGCTCCAATCGAACCAGATACATTAGATACGAAGATTTGATTCTCAGATTTGATTATTTTAAAAACTACGATTTTTTACTCTGTTTTTGCTATACTCTATTTTTGTTTTTCAAAATACCTAAATATCTGGTTTTGAAGAGTAAGAGGTCTCTACTAATAAGATTCTTAGGTTGTAAGGACAGGAAAACTTTGTGGAATGGAAAGTGTTAGTACACGGTTTTGCGTCTCGAGTCTTGTATCTACCGTTATTGTATTTATCGTTTTATTTATGTAATAATTATTAAAGACAATTAAAGTAGTTCGTTAAGGTATCATCTAGTTCGTTAAGGATGTTTAACGAACTAGACTTAAGTTATGTTCCCTCCTGATTTGTTAAGGATGTTTAACGAATCAGGGGGTGATTCGATAAGTTTATTATGTTTATTGTATGTAAATAGGTGAGTGGCAAGTTCGTTACGGAATGTGTAACGAACTAGACTCATCTTTTATATATAGTGGTTCATTCCACTGTTAATTTAAGTTTTGAGATTTACTTATTGAACCTCTGCCCAAATCCTCTCAAGCTTCATCTTAATATTATACATACACATATATATACAATATATACTATTAAATATAACATTAATACATAATCGGATAAGAGGATCATGAACTAGATCCGTCAATTAGTTATTAGATCTTAGATCTATGATAGGATAAGGTATTCACAATTGGTATCAGAGCTTTTGGTGTTCGATTGCTCTTGATTCGAGTGTTAATTCATTAATTAAAGGACTGTTAATTGGTATTATTTTTATGTGTTTGTCTACGGTTTGAGTTTGGATCAATTGAGTGATAATTGGACTGGTTAGGGATTGATTTGGAATCGATCTGTGTTGATTAAGGTATTGGGAAGTAATTATGGATTAGGAAGTGGTAATTGGTTTAAGTTGAGTGGATTGTGGTTGGATTTGGATTTGGCCGAAATAGGGGAATAGTTTTGATCAAATTGATTTTGGTTTACGGTAATTTGAGTTACGAGATGTTGTGATTCGGATTCGTGTTATGTTTCCGAACATTTCGATAGGTTAAGTGAACGATTTGGTTATGTTTTGAGGTGTTATTACGGATTTGTCATTGGGTTACAAGTTCATCCGTTTTCCAGAATTCTAGAAATACATGATGAAGATTTGAAGATTTGTATATTCGTTAATCTTTAAGTCAATTCGTTAATTTTTAAGCTAATTCGTTACTGGTATATGCTAATTCGTGGGTGATTCGTTACTCAGTTCGCTACCCGTTCTGATTCGTGTTATTCAATTCGTGTTACACGTGTCCACTTTGTTAACTGTTATTCTAACAACTTTTTGCCACATGTCAATCATTGTCAGAGTTTGTTACAACCGCTGTAACTACCTGATTCGCTATAAGTTGATTCGTTATCAATTGTAGCTAATTCGTCACTTAATTCATTAAAAGTATTTTTGTGGTTCGTTACAGAAAATCAACAGTTCGTGATCCTAAGTCGCTAAGTCTACGCTTAGTGATTCGTTAAAGAAAACCATTTTATTCGTTATCTATTGAGTCAAACTAATTCGTCATTTGACTTAATTCATAGACCAATTCATTATTTACTTCGTTACCTGGACAATTTTCAATTCGTTAGTTGTGATTCGTTAACCACTGTTTACAGTTCGTCAATTCTACTGTTCACGATTCGTTAAATATAATTTTAACCTTTAACCCTTGAAGTTTGAAAACATTGTCATTTAGCAACATGGCGGGTATGTATGCATTGGCTTCCCAAAATATGCTTATGCAATAAATGTTATAACTGGATACCGAGATCGGTTCACATTCAAAGTGTCCACGTTTAATGAAATTTAGCGATTTTGCAAAATGGGAACCCCGTTTCCGTGCTCATGTAGGGTCAGTTCATCCTTATTGCCCGTACTGTTTGGATGAGGTATACACCATTCCAATGATTGGAGATGAAACTATTGGGTTACACCTAAGGCTATCTCTCAATATTCTCAAGAAGAAAAGAAAGCATTAGAGATTGAAACAAAAGCTTACTCTACTCTTACTATGGCTTTACCCAAAAATATCTTTCATCAAGTTGGTAGCATAAAGATTTGTGCTTCATTATTCCAACACATTCACATGAGAAGTATGGGTAATACAGCTAAAATTAAGAAGGTTATGCTTAAGTTTCAGTTTAGAAACTTTAATCTACTTAAGGGTGAGACTGTTGAAGAGATGACAACAAGGTTTAATCATTTGATAGCAGAGATGGACAAAATTAAGTTGGAGACGTCTGAAGTTGATAATATTGACACTATTAAAAGTGCTTTACCAAGTTGTTATTCAACTTTCTTGATGGTTTTGAAAGAGAATAACTATTTTAACAATGAAGATTTGACGGCATCTGAATTCATGCAAAAGATCGAAACTCGGGAATACGATCTTAAATGTCAGAAGTCTTCAAAGGATAATCAAGATCCTTCCTTTTATGGTGGAAGTATGCCGTTGAGTTCAACCATTTCTCCTATCACTACATTTCTTACTCAAAATGCAAGTGATAATGCTACAACTATTTATAGTGATCCACGTGCTTGTTTCTACACTACTAGGAATTCTGGTTCATCTGGTATTTCTAGTTCATCTGGAGGGTCTGAGAATTCATCACCTACAAATCAATTCTCATCACAACCAAATGTAAACATGAGGGAGGCTGAACAAAATTTTGCTTTCTTGTCTGCCTTCATGACTTCATATGAGAATCTGGTTAGTATTAAGATTGCAACGAGCGATTTGACTGATGAAGACTATGATCAAATTGATCCCGATGATTTGGAACTGATGGATTTGAAGTGGAATATGGCTATGATAGTCAGGAAAGTGAAAAAGTTTATGCAGAGAGCGGGTAAAGATCTTCCATCTTTGAACAAGAAGTTGGGATTTGATAAATTAAAGGTTAAATGTTAGAACTGTCAATAATTTGGTCATTTTGCTAAAGAATGTGATAAGCCGAAGAAGGAGTACACTGGTCCTAAAAAGCAAGATCATAATTCATCTGGTAAAAGTGGAAATGATGCGGGAAAGTCTTCTGGAACTAAACCGTCGTCTTCTGGATCACAAGCAATGTTGGCCAACTTGGATGGAGATGACTGGTCACGACGATTGCTGTGCAATAACAATCAAGAAAATCCGGCAATGTTTGGATCGACTAAGAATTTTCAAGATGCAAGTGGAAGCGAACTATCTTCTGACAATGATACTGAGTCTGATTCTGATGATTCATGTGAAAAGCTTCCAACTACGTTCGCTTGCATGGCCAAAAGCAATGAGGTTAGTCTTTCTGTTCCTTGTGTTGAATGTTAGAAAAACAAACCTAAGCTAGATTCCTTGAAAAATCATAATGACGGTTTAGTAAAAGAAATTGCTTCACTAAAGAATACTTATCGACAATCTTTGGAATCTCAAATGAGATTTCGAGAGAAGATTGATGCTTTGTCGACAAGTAACCATGATCTCAAAGCTGAGTTATCTGTTAAAATGACTATCAATGATCAAAAGTTTCAAGAAATTTTGAAACATAGATCAAAGATAACCGAGCTTGAGAATGAGGTTCTTGAGTTAAAGAACAAATTGGGTAAATTCAGAAACTCTTCCTTTTTGCTAAATGAAATAATAGAAGTATCTGGTAAGCAAAAAGATTCAAAGAAAGGTATAGGTTTTGCTGAAATTCTACCACCTTTTCAGAATGATTACAAACCAAATCCTTTTGCTAGAAAAGAAGAGGATGTAATTGTGAAAGAACCTGTAATTTCAGAAAAATCTAAACCAGTTAAACCTGAAGATGTTAAAGCCCAATCTACAACTCAAAAATCTCATGTCCAAAGCAATAAAGTCTTTGTTGAAAATGTTGAAAATGTTATCATTGAGGATGTGTTTGAACCTAAAATTATACACAAGCACAAGAACATTCCAAGTTCTATTCATATTCTTTGTGAACCTCATGAATTTGAGGAGGCTGTGTATGGTTCAGGCACAACTCAGGTGAAACAAGAAAATCATGTTAAGGTTAAACCAGTGAAAGCTAAGAAACCAGAAAAGCCCAAAATTTCTGATGAGAATTTGTTGCGTTTCATCATTCCAAATGTTTCCAAACCATCAACTGGTCATGTGCTTAATTAAAAGGAATAGACACGATGTTCTCTGAGAAAGACATTCCAATTAGTATCATTAAACCGGAACTGATTGAAAGTGTTTTTCAAAATGAAACCTCCAAGATTCAAGATCTTGAACGTCAGTATGCTCAAGCTAAAACATCAGTTACATCTAATCCCTTGACTAAAGCTAAGCAAGTCTTAAAACATGCTAAGAGAGTTCAATTTGTAAAATCAAATGGAACCGATACTTTGCAATGTTTTTCAAATTGTTCTAATTTAGATTTTTATCTAAAAAAGAAATCAGTGTCATCTGATGATTTGGCTAAGAGCTTTACCAAGAATGCGAGCCATCATCCTTCTGTGTCATATATTAATGCTAATCTCAAAACAACCATGTGGACATGCGAACCTGCTTTCTTTGTGGTCAACAAGGTCACGTTGTGAGAAACTATGGACAAAAGAGTTCTCAGAATCTTCATTCATTTTTCAAGACCAATCAAAACCAGTTCCTTGATAAAGGGATTCTGAAACGACCTGTGTCGTATGATGATGATACTCACATCATGTTTTCGAACGTGAATCCTCAAAAGGTAGTTCATGTGAATGAAACTTATGCTCAAGTTAAACCAAAGTTTGTTCCAACGGAACCGTTATGCAAAAATGTAAACTCAAATGTCGTTCAAGCTGCTTATTTAAGACGTAAGTCTAAGAAGCCTGTAACTTATTCTCAAGTTGTTGAACAACAGTTGAATTCAACAAAGTTTAATGTTACTCATGGAAATCAAATGGTGCCCAAGACTGAGGCCTGGGCCTTTTTGAACTAATCATTTTTCTTTTGCGTTTAGGGTACATCCAAGACCATTTCTGGTAAAAACTGGATAATGGATAGCGGATGTTATCATCATATTACTGGAAATCTTGACCTATTAACCAATGTGAGAAATATTCAAGGGGGTTATGTGGCGTTTGCTGGGAATTCTAGGGGTATGATTACACAAGAAGGTGATGTTTCATATGGTCACATTACGTTTGAAAAAGTTAATTATTGTGACAAGGTAGACCATAACTTATTGAGTGTGTCGCAAATCAGTGACAAGAAATACAATACAATATTTACCGGTCAAGAATGTCTGATTCTGAAACCGGGATATGTGATTCTTGAGGACATGGTTATCATGCGATCACCTCGATCGAATGATATTTATGTCTTAAATATGAGTTCTAAAGTATCAACATCTATCAAAACATGTTTTGTCTCAAAAGCAACTGAGAAAGACTCTATTCTATGGCATCGTAGAATGGGTCACATTCATGTTCATAAGATGAACTATCTAATGGCAAATGATCTAGTTGAAGGTGTTTCTTTGAAGAACTTTAAGTTATCCGACCACTGTATTGCCTACAAAAAGGGCAAACAAAAGAAAAACTCGCATCCTTCTAAGTTATTGAACTCAATTGATACTCCTCTTGAGCGACTTCATATGGATCTTTTGGTCCAGTGAATCGTGCAAGTATCTCTGAGATTGGTATTGCCTGGTAGTTACTGATGATTATTAAAGATACTCATAGGTCTTATTTATGAGTTCGAAAGATCAAACACCTGTTCTTGTTCAGAATTTAATCACTAAGATCAAATCACTATACAAGCAGAAAGTGAGGAGAATTCGAAGTGACAATAGTACTGAATTTAAAAATACTGTATTGGATTTCTTTTGTTTGAAAAAGGGAATTTATCGAGAATACAGTGCTCCATACGTACCACAACAAAACGGTGTTGCTGAGTGAAAGAATAGAACGTTGATTGAAGCTGCTAGAACTATGCTTGCTGATTCTAAGCCACCTGTCCAATTTTGGAATGAGGCGGGGAATACTGCGTGTTATACGCTCAATCGGGTTCTAACTGTTAAAAGACTCAAGAAGACAAGTTATGAGTTGTGGAATAATCGAAAGCCTAATTTAAAGTACTTGGAACCATTCGTTTGTTTGACTATGATGGCTTACTTAATTCATTTAATCCAATAACTGATCAACCTGATGAAGACTTGGTTCGTGCTTACTTTGAAGAACAACTGGTAAGTCCAAGATTTTCAAGTTCTAATGATGTTGAAGCTCCAACCGATGCTCCAACCGAAGATCCTGATAATGATTCTCCAGTTCTTTTTGATAATGCATCTTCGTCTTCTGATGATACTCCAGTTGTTGATCAAGTTATTGAACATGATTGTGATGGTTCATCTCATGAGTTGGGAGAACATTACACTAATTTATTTGAAAATGTTGTTGTTCCTGAGAATCCCACTCTTAGGATTCATAATTATCATCCGAAAGAAAACATTATTGGAGAACTTGATGTGGGCGTTCAAACACGTCATCAAGTTGCTTCATCAAGTGAGAATAATGTATTGTGTGCTTATGTAGATCTACACACATCTGGAATTGTAAATCTTGCTAAATTCACTTGCTTTCTATCCCAAGTTGAGCCCACGACCCCTCGTATGGCACTTCAAGATCCTTCTTGGGTAGAAGCCATGCAAGAAGAATTACAGCAATTTGCACGTTTGGGTGTTTGGGATCATATCGATAAACCTGCTAGAGTCAAAAAGGCAATTCCGACTAAGTGGGTATATAAATGTAAGAAATACGATCGTGGGGTGATCGTGAGAAACAAGGCACGCTTAGTGGTGCAACGTTTTCATCTGCAAGAGGGTATTGATTACATTGAAGTATATGCTCCGGTTGCGAGATTGGAGTCTATACAAATCTTTATGGCCTATGCAGCTTACAAGAACATAAAAGTCTATCAAATGGATGTCAAAAGTGCTTTTCTCAATGGTGAACTACACGAAGAAGTGTTTGTTTTAAAGCCAGGGGGTTTCAACGACCTTGATTATCCTGATCGAGTTTATAGTTTAAACAAGGCATTATATAGTCTACATCAAGCCCCAAGAGCTTGGTATGGCACGCTCGCCGACCATCTGACAAATAATGGTTTCAAATGTCAGGCTGTTGACTGCACTTTATTTTACAAAAACATTGGTGATGATCTTCTCCTCGTTCAGATTTACGCTGATGACATAATCTTTGGGTCAACAAACGACGCGTTGTGTAAGGAATTCGAGAAGTCAATGCAAACCAAGTTCGAGATGAGTTCGATGGGAGAGATGAACTTCTTTTTAGGGTTGCAGGTTCATCAGTCTGCGAAAGGAATCTTCATTCACTAGACTAAATACGTGAACGACGTCTTGAGCCGATTGAAGATTACTGCTGGAAAAACCCCTTCTACTCATCTCCCCGTGGGTCACAATTTATCACCGGATGAATTGGAGGATACCGTCGATCCTACCCTATATAGAGCTATGATTGGTTCTTTGATGTATCTTACTGCTTCTCGACCTGATATAATGTTTGTTGTTTATTTATGTGCTAGGTACCAAGCTAGTCCCCGAGTGACTCACCTGGCAGCGTTCAAGCGTATTTTTCAATATCTGAGGGGCAATCCAGACACCGGGTTATGGTATCCCAAGGATGATACATTTGATCTTACCGCTTATTCTGACTCAAACTATGGAGGATGCAAGATTAACTTTAAATCTACTACAGCAGGATGTCAATTTTTAGGAAGCCGGCTTGTTTCCTGACAGTGTAAGAAGCAGACAACGGTCTCCACTTCAACCGCCGAAGCTGAGTATGTTGCAGCCTCGAGTTGCTGTTCCCAGGTTTTGTGGATACAACAACATCTTCGCGACTACGGTTTGATGTTTCTTACTACTCCAATTTTAAATGATAATTCTGCTGCCATTAGCATCACCAAAAATCCCGTACAACACTCTAAAACGAAACATATCAAAATTCGTTATCATTTCATACGGAATTGTTTTGAAAAGAAATTAATTGACCTTGAGAAAGTACATACCAATTTTCAAAAATCTGATTTATTTACCAAAGCATTTGACAAAACGCGTTTTCAATTTTTGCTTGGTTTAAATGGCTTAAAGACCCTTGCTGATATCCTGAAACTCGGATAACTATCTTTATTTTCAGCTTATTTTCACTTTAAATTTTATTTTGGTTTTGGTTTTTAGGGGGTGAAATAGAAATACAAAAAGATTGTGCTTTTTGTTTGTATAGATAAAACCCAAAAACACTGAAAATTTTAAAACTTTAAAAAAATAGTGTGTTTATATGTTGTTAGTATTTTTTTAGTTTGCACAGAAAAATGATTAAAATCCAAAAACATCTTCAAATTTGAAAAAAGATTGTGAAATTTTTATTTATAAATTTGAAAAATCAAAAAGATTGTGAATTTTTTCGTTTGTATAGAAAAATCCGAAAAAGACAAAAAGATTGTGTTTAATGTATGTAAAGAGAAAAACCAAAAAGATTTTTGCTTACGTTCGCTGAAAAATTTGAAGGACATATACTTGTATATGTTTGGTCCTGATAATTTCTTGTAAATCTTTGGGATAGCCATTTACCTGAAATTTGAAAGTAATTGGGGCGTTCGTTATGCTTTTTACTTTATTTTCTCGCTGAAAATTATGTCGGTTATTTAAGTATGTGGAGCATGCTTGCATATTTTGGTCCTGTTATCTACTTGTAGATTGATAGGATTTCCATTAATCTATATACTGAAAGTAACTGAGGCAATTAAATTCATTTTTGTTTTATGCTCCTCAAAATTTTGAGTTTTTGAAGCAAAAAGAAAAAATGATAGTACATTGATTGTTTGACACCAAATCCAGCAAGAAATAAGCTTAAAAGACTAAGTGCTTAATAATTGGTGCATTGATATATCTTAAACAAGCTGTTAGAGTAAAATATTTGATATAAACATAAAGAAAAACCAAATTGAAAGAGGTGTTAGTCTCTAGCAAAAATCTCGGTGGGGATGGCAGAAATGTAATAACCTATCATACTCAAGTCTTATGGTTGTTTGATTATCCAAAAATATAATAAATCAAATAACAAGCGTTAGGATTCTAGACATTGTGAGTTTTTATGCGGCTTAATCATCTGGGTATTCATAAACATGAATATTTCACTCGCTTTTAGAGCAAACCCAAAGTCATTAAACTTGATTACTGTTGTACTTCGTACAATCTAAATTACTAACTTGATCAAAATCCGTTGTTAGTCATGCAATTGTTCCTCCCTTGTGCGCGTCTCATTACCAATAAAAAACGGACCCCAGGGGATACAATGTATGTAAGCCGACAGATGGACTAGTGCATACTCACTCACAGTAAAGGAAACCTGATGCATTGCTCAAAATTCTAAAACTTAAATTTTTTATCAACACTATAATGGTTTAAGTCAAGTTGGGGTGATTTGGCAAAAATCAAATTAAGCTTGAACCGAGATTAGAGGCTGATAGTTTTTGATATTCTGTGCGCTAATTAAACCATTAATCATATCACATAAATGCTCGAAAGTTTGTTATAAGATTTAGATGGACAACAATATCAATGACCGACTTAACGCCAGTCATAATATTGCTGAAATATAAAACTAAGATGGAAGGGCAATTCAGTCAATATGATTCTCTGCTTAAACTCAACAAAAATCCAAAAATATGCATTGCTTTTGATATACCATATAAAAAACACAAAATCATTTTCTATTCTACGTTTTTATTTTCCGGATACTTTTCTTGTAAATATTTTACATTTTAATAAACAAATTAGTTTAATTTATTCGATTGCTACGGACACCAAATCCATGCACTAACAAATAATTTTTTATTTAGTTAAGTTATGTGTTTCAAAATGTGAAACTCATTAAGGTATTTGATTATCGAGATATGGGATCTCGGTAATTCTTTTAAGTTAAAATTGTTTTATATAAATATTTAATTCATTAATTTAATTATTTTATTCATTTAAAATTAAATAAAAAACAATTCGTTAATTTATGAATAACGAATTAGGTCATTTTTAACTAATTACGCCCTAATTCGTTACCCTAATTCACTTTTGCCACTCTGTAACGAATGACACTCAATTCGTTATACATATTTAACTAGACATGAACTGAATCAGATTCGCTATGCCATGTGTTAAGTTCAGATAACGAATCATCTGATTCGTTATTTCAAAATTCAAACGAATCAAATGATTTGTTACCTTCAAATTCATACAATGTCAGGCAATATAGGACGGCGTGCATACGAATCGCTTTACTATTCATTGTCTTCTTCTTCACATTGTAATGTTACTCTGCTCAATTTTTCAAGAATTTTTGACCTTCGAATCTCAGTGTTTGGTTACATATTTGTGATCCTAAGGTATAGATGATCATACCTTCATGATTTTCATCAAATTTGACACTGGTTTCATAGGTTAATTATTAAATTTTATCACCGGGTTTTTGAGGTTTTTGTAAACCTTAATCTACTTGCTTTATACCATGTTATAAACCACTATATTGATACCATTGTAATCGTAATGTGTTTCCGAGATCCATTGTGATCATTGATTTGGCTTCACGTTGCTGATTATGTTTGCATCAAAGTTCCGATTATCTGTTGACTTTTCTGGTTCTTGGTAATTTTGACCTTGACCAATTGAGTCAAAGATTAAGCTTATTTGGCCATTCGTTATGTTTAACGAATTGGAACTAATTCGTGTCCAATTCGTTATGCAATCCAAATGAATTAGGATAGCAAATCAATTTTAATAACGAATCAGATTCGTATTCGTTAATTATAACGAACTAGATGTTAGTTCGTTAAATTTCCATAGTAATTCGCTACTTCTTATTCGCTATTTATTTACTTGATAGTGAAACAGATGATTCGTTATAACAATTTAACGAACCAACCTGTTTAACGAATGATATTCTGTTTAAATTATTTTGCTTTTCAAAGTTATTTAAGATTTACAAACTTAATTATATATATTTATTGATTATCACTGATTCTCGTCAATTGTTTACCTAGAACTATGGCCCACAACATGGAACAAGATCCCCGGTTGCTGATCAACACCAACAGCAACAACAACAACAACAACAACAGGAAGAACAAGAGTTACCTATGCTTCCGTACGACAAGAAACATAATATTTGTGCCTTTGTCGGTACAAACTTTGCTGATGAAGCTATATTTGGGGACTTACTAACATTTATTAGACGTTCGTAATAAACTTTGTTGTGACTGCTCGGCCTACTTTTATCTAAGCATTATACGTCAATTCTGGAATACGGCGAGATACGTTAAAGTTGAGAACCATATTGAAGCTACAATCAAACAAACGCCTATCACTGTTGATATTGTTGTGATCCGATGAGTACTTAATTTTGGTGATATTGTTGATCATCCATGTGAATTTGAAAAATGGTTGATCAGGGGTCTATTTCGTCGTGTATTTTATGGTGGTAACATTGAAGATTCTATGTACAACAAGAATGGAATGTGCGCAACTTACAAGTATTTACTGCATGTGTTGATTCATTTCTTAGGAGGTCGCAAGGGTGGTTTTGATGAATTCCGGATCATGTTACAGTCAGCTTTCGTCGCGTTGATACTAAACAAGCCGTTTAACTTTTCAGAAATGATTTTCGGTCATCTTCAAGAATAGTGTCTTCAAACAGTGCAAAGAAAGAAGTTTCTAATGTATCCTCGGTTCCTCCAATTTATTATTCAAGATTTGATTCCTAATCTGGCTATTGATCGAACATTGGTGGACGATGTGTTAGAACTAGATCACATGATTGTTGATACGGTACGAAGAATGAAGATCTATCCAAAGGATAAACCTAGGACCAAACGTTGTATTGGTCATCTGGTGAATCCATACTATGTATGTCCTGACAATGATCGTTGGATCCACGATGATTCGGATTCCGAGCGTGAGGAAGGAGCAGGTGGGAACAACGGAGACGATGATGATAATGATGGAGGTAACGATGGAAATGGCGGTGTTCCAGCTTTCCAACCAGCTGAGGTTGAGGCTGCTTTAGCTGGTGCTATAGCAGCTCATCATAAACGTAAAGAGAAAGAATTAGCTCGTGAAGGATCGACTAAGAGACGAGTGTCGGCTGGTGCTGGAATCTCAATTGGAGTTCAGCCTCCAAGGTCGTCCGCTTCTCAAAGACTAGTGGTGCCGCTTACTACTAGCACCCCGGAATTAACTTTGACGACCACGCTTACCTCAGATCCTAGGCTTGGTATGATTCCTCAATCTGTTTTATCAACAATACCCAGGCCTGCAACTGCTACATCGGTGGTTTCTCCTACACCGACTATGCTGCCTCCACAACCTATGGACCTCTCATTTTTTTAGGCTTAACCGACCTCAAGGTCCTGTTCAACCAATCCCAGCTTCGTTTCTTGCAATGACGCATGATCAACAGATAAATATGGTCTTGAATCTACTTCATTTAAATGAAAACCAAATGTCTGCTGACCATATAACTCAAGAACGTATGATGGACAACCAAAGAAGGCTGATGGGATATATCTCTTATTGTCAGAAGGAAACAAAAGATCTTCATGAGAATGTTAAGACTCAGGGGGTGAAGATCAAAGAGCAGAAGGATCTCATCTTGCAGTTAACATGCAAGGATGATGCACTTAAGAAGCTCAAGAATGATGATGAAGATCCAGATGCTTCGGGTGCAGGAGGTAATGAGCCTAAACAAACTCACGGCTCGTCCTCTGGTGCAGGTACAAGTGTTGCTGATGATTCTGGCAAGCATATTATTGTTTATCATGACTATACAGCCGCCAAACCAATTGAAATGATTGAAGCTAACACAGTCATCTTTGTTGATGGATCGGGGTTGGTGAGAAGTGTTGTGAATAGAGATGAAATTGAGGAAGGACAGTTTGTCGAAAGGTCTCTAACACGAGAGAAGATTTCTTTACTGCTTGGATTAAATGATGATGAATTGATCGTGTTAGAAGCTGAGTTAGATGTGGAAGTCAAGAACGATGAAGAGATCTTAAATGATCCGACTATTGAGATGAATACGGATTTTATTTAAGAAGATGAGGAGGTTGAGGTTGAAGATGTGACAGCTGAGGAATACCCTGATTTGTTTCAATACACTAATGTTGATCAGGGTGCTCCAGTATTTACTGAGGAAACAGTCAAGGCAGCTGAGGATAATTTGGAAAAAGTATCAAAGGGTAAACGCGTGGTTGATACAAGATTTGATTCACTTGAAAACCCGACCGATGCTGACATTCAGAGATGGTTTGGTTATCGAAGCAAGAAATCTCGCAAAATTATTGAGGCTTATCGGTATGTGGATCAGGAGCAGAAGGATGAAGCTGTTACTCGTGCCAAAGCTAATCAGATGACTTCATTCAAGGCCGTGTCAAAGGTTCAAGGTGATATTATTTCATGGTTATTTGATCCTTATTTGAAAGTATGTATTGTTAAATGGAGAAAGGGATCCAATTCTATGAGAAGATGATCGATGTTCTCTCCCTACTACGATGGGATGTTCGTACCCTTGCGTGTAGACCATTCATGAATCGTGAGGGAAATCGACATGCAGACTGGTTTCATCATCATCTGTTGTTCGAGGTTAACCATGGTTTTAAGTTTTTCAAACCACATGTCCCTACTCGTAAGCGCATCGATGAGATTGATCCAAGGACGGGTTGGAGGAAGTTGGGTCTTAAAGTAAAGTCGCCAATGACCATGAAGCGTGTGCCGGTGAAGACTTTGAATCAACACATGTATTCATCATTCAACCGCTGGTACTACGATAATCGAATTGGCGAGGCCGTCATTGTCTTAGGTAAAGGGTTAAAGACCGAGCTGATAAAGATAATCGATCCGATGTGGCTCGTGAACTTGACAGAGACCGACAACGACATGCTTTTCAAGAATAAGATATTGATTGAGCGCAGTGAAGACTATGACCGTGCAATGCAGTTTCAACGACTTGTTCGGGTGTGTCATGAGCATGGAATTCACAGTTGCAGAGACTGGCAAACAAAGCGCTTCAAATAAGTTTAAAGACAAAGAGCTCAAGACGAAGGGGTGTCTGTTAGTACACGGTTTTGCGTCTCGAGTCTTTGTATCTATCGTTATTGTATTTATCGTTTTATTTATGTAATAATTATTAGAGACAATTAATGTGTTGGAATTACGTATGCCCGAGACACATATTTATATTAATGTGGCTAACTGTGTTTAATCCAAGTCGGGTCATACCCAATAACAAGCTAGACAACACCAAATGTATTCTTTTAATGATTTGATCATTTAAACGAATACCGAACACTACGTGTTTAGAAAATTGGTTTTCTAAACAAACACACTTGAGGATTTAAATAAATTATCTGGATAATTTGTTTATATAAATTAATTATTTAATTGGTTAAATAATTACATAAATGTATGTGCATTTTATAAAAATGAGTTTTATAAAATAAATGGAGATGGAGATGTTTTAATTGTTAAAACAAAACAAAAAAAAAAAAAAATAAAAAATAAAAATAAATAACATCAAAACCGGCCACCCATGTGGGGTGGTGGTTTTACCCAATAAAATCCCTTGTCTCCATGTGATGAATTTATTATTTATCTCCACATCCAAGACATGCAAAAGTAATCTTTCATTTTGAATTTTCAAGTGTGTTGAATCAAGTTACAATCTCTCTCTCTTTCTCTCTAAAACCCACGGCCAAAGTGGGCAGATTTTAGGGGTTTTGTTGAGCTTGTTCAAGTGTTCTAATCCTAGCAATTAATTGGTGTTGTTGCTACAAAGCTTGGGGTATACTAGCTTGAGGGTTTCTACCTTGCAACCTTGCCATTTCGAGTCATCATCTTCTTCATTCACCTACATCTTCTTCTAAAGGTAGAAAAGGTATATTTACATTTGTGAGCATATTGTTCTTGTAATATTGATCCTTGTTCATTGGGTTTTGATTTTAACATAATGGTATGTTCATAACAAGATTTAAAATCTAAGCTTCCGTTGCGTTTTCTAGTTAAATGTGGTTAACTTGACTTTGATAAACTTGTATAAAACCCAACAATGGCATCAAGAGCCGGTTACAAGGACTTATGCTCCTTGCATGTTCATAGATTTCGGGTTTTTCATGGGTGAAAAAGGGGTCCGAAATTTTGGTGGATTTTACCCCTCATGGTTTTGTAAGATCTTGACATGCATGCAAAGATCTTAGGAAACCATTACTAACATTTGGATGTTGAAAATATCAAAATTGCAAAAATTTTGGGGGGGGGGGGGTTGAGCCGTAGCCTTCTTTGGGGGGGGGGGGGCTGCCCTTTTTTTTTGATGTATTTAGGCATTGGTTGCTTAGGTTGCATGCTTAGAACATTTGGTATGTTTGATTGTGTCATAACCGAAACCTAGACCTTGGATGTGTTGATTGTTGTTTGTGTATGTTGATTATGTTTATTATTCAATATGGTTGTAATAATTCATAATCTTAGGCTTGTGTAATTTATTTATTCATAAATTGGTTTGTAATAAATAGATTAGTTGCATTTTTTTTTAGAAAAATATGTATTAGGATACATTTTGTAAAAATTGAAGATGCAAGAATTGGTGGATTTGGGCCTTGGACCGAAATTTTGGGCTTGTTGGGCCTCACCGGCCCATCATGGGATTCAAGCCCATTAGGCCCATAAATTTCACTCTTGGGCCCAAGAAGACTTTTGGAAGTTTGGAGCCCATTTACAAGCCCAACAAGAACACAACAACTTTGAAAGGATACTTGAAGCATTTGGATGCAAGATCAAGTGGGAGTCAACATTCCATCCTTGTGTCATGTTTTGTCCCTTAGGTGTGACTTATGACCTATACTTGTTTCGGCTAACAAGTATGGTCAAACTTAGCGGTTCTCGGTTATGACTATATTTTGCATGTATGCTTGGTTGTTTGTTTTACTTTATGTAATGTGTGGTTGATAGATATTAGGATATCCAAACCGTCACATAGGAACGACAACAAGCATAAAACGGGTTCTAATATATATTTGGTAATATCGCGTCAATTAGTTTAATTAAATGGATTTATTAAAACTAAGCGATTACTCACATATAATAAAATTGGTTTTATTATAACTAGAACCTTGAAAATTGGTTTTCAAAATCGCCATATTACTAAATGCATGTTAGGATATGGCATAATGTTTTTCAAACTAGAATATTGGAAAACTTAAAAATCTTTTTTCATAATTACCAAGGAAACAAGTCTAACACCATCCTTTTGTAAGACACTTAACGTATTAGGAAACTTTAAATGGGATAAAGGTCACCTAACCATTTTAGAGCAAACTAATATACTTAAGGTAATATTAACATATTTGTGGGATAAAGGTCACCTAACCACTTGTATGTTAATCTTACATGTTTTTACAAGTAGGACGACTTGAATTGGAAACCATGTGATAAAGGTCACCTAAGCATGGGGTCCAATGGTGTTGATGGGATAAACATGCCAACACGAAATAAGGATTTCGAATGGTCCCATACCTCTAGAAGTTGCAAAGGGTTGCAATCGTCAAGGTTGACTACCTTGTTAAATCAAATAACGGGATAAAGGTCACCTAACCGAAATTTGATTTATCGTTGGATTCTAGAATTTAATTATTATTTTAAAATTTGGAATAAAAGGGTATTAATAATTAAATTGTTTATAATACTAAATAAAACTTTGTTAAAATTTTGTAGATGGCCGCTAACAATGCAAACACCTCTACCCATAACACCCGTAACCTATCCTTAAGAACCATCCTTGAAAAGGATCGTCTAAACCATAATAACTTTATGGATTGGTATCGCAACTTGAGAATAGTTCTCAAGCAAGAAGAGATATCATATGTCTTAGACGATCCCATTCCCGACGAGCCTAACGTGGAAGATGAGGAGGCTTATTACGATTGGGTCAAGTACACCAAAGATTCGGTGCAAGCCTCTTGCCTCATGTTGGGAACTATGATTCCCGAAATCCAAAAGGATTTCGAGCATCATGGGGCATACGACATGATAACTCAATTGAAGGAAATGTTCCTTCAACAAGCTAGAGCGGAACGTTTCGAAACGGTTCGAGCGTTTCATGCATGTCGTATGGAGGAAACCCAAAGCGTCTCATCTTATGTCCTAAAGATGAAAAGCTACATTGAAAAACTTCGTAGGTTGAATTGTCCCGTCTCTAATGAGTTGGCTACGGATTTGATCCTCAACTCTTTGACCAAAAGGTTTGAAACCTTTGTCATGAACTATAACATGAATGGGTGGGACAAAAGCATTGGAGAGCTTCACGCAATGCTAAGAACGGCCGAAGCGGGAATGGGTAAAAGGGTTTTACCCGTTCTAACAATCAATGAAGGCAAAAAGGGACATAACTCCAAACCCAAAGCAAGTGTTGCTAAGGGCAAGGGCCACGTCCAAGGAAAGGGAAAGAGGAAAGCCATTACGCCCTACAAACCGAAGGAAAAGAAGCAAAAGGTTGCGACGCAAGATCCATGCTTTGAGTGTGGAGAGATAGGTCATTGGAAAAGAAATTGTCCGACCTATCTCAAAGCGTTAAAAGATAAGAGGGATGCAGAGCAAACCTCAGGTACTATCTTTACTATATATGTTGAACTAAATGTTATTTCTTCAAATACATGGGTACTTGATACCGGATGTGGAACTCACATTTGCAATTTGTTGCAGGGGTTCAAAAGAAATAAACAACTCAACAAAGGGGACATTAGTCTCTTTATGGGCAATGGAGCAAGAGTTGAAGTCCAAGCTCAAGGAGACTACTTGTTAAAGCTTCCAAGTGGTTTGGAAGTAATTTTGAAGAATGTTTTGTATGCTCCTAAGTTAAGGAGAAACATTATTTCCGTGTCCCTTTTGAAACAATGTGGCTTTGATTTTAAATTTATGGATTATGATATTCATGTTTTGATGAATGGCATATTTTATTTTAAAGCTATACCCATGAATGGTATATATGAAATAGATCAAAGTGGTATGTCACATAGTAGTTCAATGTATAATGTCAACACCAAGAAACTCAAGAAGGACTTGGGTGATCCCTATCTTTGGCATTGTCGCCTTGGACATATAAGCAAGAATCGCATGCAAACTCTTCGCAAGAGTGGTATTCTAGAAACCAATGAGTTTGATTCATTTGATGTATGTGAATCTTGTTTACAAGGCAAAATGACAAAGCAACCCTTTAATAAGACTTTTGAAAGGTCAAAAGAATTATTGGGTATCATACATTCGGATGTATGTGGTCCTTTTAGACCAATGACTAGGAATGGTGAAAGATACTTCATTACCTTTATTGACGATTATAGTCGATATGGTTATGTGTACTTAATGAAACACAAAGATGAAGCTTTTGAAATGTTCAAAGACTTCAAAACTGAAGTAGAAAGACAACTTAAGACAACAATCAAAGTACTTCGTAGTGATAGAGGAGGTGAATACCTAAGTGGTGTTTTTCAAGATCATCTTAAGAGTTGTGGAATTATTTCACAACTTACTCCACCTGGAACACCACAACATAATGGTGTGTCTGAAAGGAGAAATCGTACCCTATTAGATATGGTTCGATCGATGATGGCTAGAAGCACTTTACCTCTATCATTTTGGGGCTATGCTTTACTTTCCGCTGTTCGCATATTGAATATGGCTCCAACCAAGAAAGTGGAGAAGACACCTTTTGAAATATGGCATGGAAAGGCTCCATCGCTATCATTCTTAAAAGTTTGGGGTTGTGAAACTTATGTAAAGCAATACACCCCAAACAAATTAGAAGTCCGATCCACTAAGTGTATCTTTATTGGTTACCCTAAAGATGATATAGGATATTACTTTTACGATCCTAGTGAGCAAAATGTTATTATTGCTCGAAAGGGTAAGTTCTTGGAAACTAAGTTCCTTAAGGAAGGAACTAATAGTAGAACAGTGAAATTTGATGAGGATCAAGAATCACAAGATGATACACAATTGGTTGATACTAGCACTCAACAAGAGGTTGTTGAAAGTGATCAAGTGGTTGATCAAAACACACAAAACGTTCGCAGATCTGGTAGAGCTAGCAATCCACCCGAAAGATATGGATTTTTTGTAGAAGGTTGCTACGTGGTAGATTCGGATGAACCAACCACATACCGTGATGCAATGTCCAAGAATGATTGTGACAAATGGCTTGAAGCCATGAACGTTGAGATGCAATCCATGTATGACAACCAAGTTTGGGAATTGGTTGAACCACCACTTAACACCAAAGCTGTTGGAAGTAAGTGGGTTTTCAAAAGAAAAACTGATATGCATGGAAACTTGGATACTTATAAAGCAAGACTTGTAGCTAAAGGTTTCACTCAAACTCAAGGGGTTGATTATGATGAAACTTTTTCGCCTGTGGCAATGCTAAAGTCTATTAGGATATTATTTGCCATAGCTGCACATTATGATTATGAAATTTGGCAAATGGATGTCAAGACCGCTTTCCTAAATGGATATCTTGAGGAAGATGTCTATATGGTTCAGCCTGAAGGTTTTGTCGATCCGAAACATCCTAATCAAGTATGCAAGTTAAAGAAATCAATCTATGGATTGAAACAAGCATCTAGAACTTGGAATCATCGTTTTGATGAAGAAATCAAAAATTTTGGATTCATCAAGAACGCTGATGAGGCTTGTGTGTATAAAAAGGCTAGTGGGAGTATAATTACCTTCTTAGTATTGTATGTCGATGACATTCTACTATTTGGAAATGACATTCCAACCATGGAAAGCGTTAAGGCTTGGCTTGGAAGTAGATTTTCCATCAAGGATCTTGGTGAAGCTGCCTATATTTTGGGAATAAAGATCTATAGGGATAGGTCAAGGCGCTTGATAGGTTTGAACCAAAGTACATACATTGATAAAATCTTGAAAAGGTTCAAGATGGAAAACTCCAAGAAAGGTTTTGTACCTATTCAAAGAGGGACCATATTGAGTTCAGCTCAATGTCCAAGCTCAAAGGGTGAGCAAGACATGATGAAACAAATCCCATATGCTTCTGCTATAGGATCCATCATGTATGCGATGATATGTACTAGACCGGATGTGTCATGCGCTTTGAGCATGACAAGCAGATACCAACAGAATCCAGGAGACAGTCATTGGATGGCTGTTAAGAGCATATTGAAATACCTTAGGAGAACTAAGGATATGTTTCTGATATATGGATCTGGTGAGGAGGAACTCGCTATAAAAGGTTACACAGATGCGAGCTTCCAAACTGATCGAGATGATTCTCGATCACAATCTGGGTATGTGTTCACTCTTAATGGAGGAGCTGTCTCTTGGAAGAGCTCAAAACAGGAAGTGGTAGCATTGTCCACTACAGAATCAGAATACATCGCCGCTTCATTGGCAGCTCAAGAAGCTGCATGGTTGAAGAAATTCATTACTGATCTAGGGGTGGTCTCTTCCATTCAAGACCCCCTAGAAATCTTTTGTGACAACGAGGGTGCGATTGCACAAATCAAGGAACCTCGTTCGCACCAAAAGACAAGGCACATAGAGCGGAGATTCAACTACATAAGGGATGAAGTTGAAAAGGGAAAGATATGTATTCGCAAAGTTGGAACTGATCAAAATCTTGCGGATCCATTCACGAAGCTCCTAGAAAGACCTAAACATGAGCGTCATGCGAGTGGCTTAGGACTTCGATATTCTAGTAATTGGATTTGATCTATTTTGTATTAAAGTTTAAAAGACTTTTGTAATTTAACTCTTTTATATGATTATGGAATCTTGAGTTAAATTCTAATTTTGCATGTTTAATCCATGAATAAGTTATCTTATTCTAAAAGTCCGTAGTCGATCACATTTGTGGGAACAAATATGAAGCAAGACTATTATGAACTAGGTTTGGTGGATATTCATAAGAAATGAATATGGAGCATAGGTTTGCTGCCAAAGTTCATAGATATTTATGGGATACAAATATTGGACTGACCCGCTCTCAATATTACTACATGGAGTCGATTGACTTGATCATTAGTAATCTTGAGTAAAGGAGAATTTCATATTATCCTTAGACCTGAGATGTATATTGGGTCTTGATTTTCACCGAGTATTACACTTTGACTCTCCCCTTCGCTATTCGTAAAAGATGGTACATAAGGATGAGCTCGGGTGGAGTATAAAGTGATAGTGAGAGGCGTATACAGTCAAGACGGAATTTGTTCCTCTTATGTGTTGAGAGTTTAGATGTCTAAGGCCTGATAAAGTTGAATTGTAAAGAGAATGATCACCTATGTCTCTTAGATCCAACATGACATCTAGTAACAAAGGGATATAATGATAGATTCACCTAAATCATATCAAGTAAGGGACTTGAAGGGATGATGTTATTGAATGGCACTTCGTCAAACACATTAGGGGTGGTGAACTGTTGTTAGGCGGTATTCACCACTTGCATTAATTTTCTATGTATCTCGTACAAGTGGGAGATTGTTGGAATTACGTATGCCCGAGACACATATTTATATTAATGTGGCTAACTGTGTTTAATCCAAGTCGGGTCATACCCAATAACAAGCTAGACAACACCAAATGTATTCTTTTAATGATTTGATCATTTAAACGAATACCGAACACTACGTGTTTAGAAAATTGGTTTTCTAAACAAACACACTTGAGGATTTAAATAAATTATCTGGATAATTTGTTTATATAAATTAATTATTTAATTGGTTAAATAATTACATAAATGTATGTGCATTTTATAAAAATGAGTTTTATAAAATAAATGGAGATGGAGATGTTTTAATTGTTAAAACAAAACAAAAAAAAAAAAAAAAAAATAAAAAATAAATAACATCAAAACCGGCCACCCATGTGGGGTGGTGGTTTTACCCAATAAAATCCCTTGTCTCCATGTGATGAATTTATTATTTATCTCCACATCCAAGACATGCAAAAGTAATCTTTCATTTTGAATTTTCAAGTGTGTTGAATCAAGTTACAATCTCTCTCTCTTTCTCTCTAAAACCCACGGCCAAAGTGGGCAGATTTTAGGGGTTTTGTTGAGCTTGTTCAAGTGTTCTAATCCTAGCAATTAATTGGTGTTGTTGCTACAAAGCTTGGGGTATACTAGCTTGAGGGTTTCTACCTTGCAACCTTGCCATTTCGAGTCATCATCTTCTTCATTCACCTACATCTTCTTCTAAAGGTAGAAAAGGTATATTTACATTTGTGAGCATATTGTTCTTGTAATATTGATCCTTGTTCATTGGGTTTTGATTTTAACATAATGGTATGTTCATAACAAGATTTAAAATCTAAGCTTCCGTTGCGTTTTCTAGTTAAATGTGGTTAACTTGACTTTGATAAACTTGTATAAAACCCAACATAATGTTGTTCGTTAAGGTATCATCTAGTTCGTTAAGGATGTTTAACAAACTAGACTTAAGTTATGTTCCCTCTTGATTCGTTAAGGATGTTTTACAAATCAGGGGGTGATTCGTTAAGTTTATTATGTTTATTGTATGTAACGAAGTGAGTGGCTAGTTCGTTACGGAATGTGTAATGAACTAGACTCATCTTCTATATATAGTGGTTCATTCCACTGTTAATTTAAGTTTTGAGATTTACTTATGGAACCTCTGCCCAAATCCTCTCAAGCTTCATCTTAATATTATACATACACATATATATACAATATATACTATTACATATAACATTAATACATAATCGGATAAGAGCATCATGAACTAGATCCGTCAATTAGTTATTAGATCTTAGATCTGTTATAGGATAAGATATTCATAGAAAGTCTTGTTTGAGGCTGTTGTGTGCTATAACAATGTTGATATATGGAACTCAATCAAAAGAGGTCCTTATGTGTCTGATGGAGCAAATGCCAACCAAGTAGTTGGTAAAAGGATGGGAAAGGTGGATGACAAGGCTCTAGCAATTATCAAGCTGGGTCTGTCTTGGGAAGTTCTGACCAAGGTTGCACACCATCCAACAGCCAAAGAAATGTATGATGTTGCGCTTGAAATGTTCGAAAGGAACACTGAGCTGAAAAATATCAAGAAACAAAGACTCAAGAAACAACTTGACGGATTCAAGTACAAGGATGGTGAAAAACTGAAGCAATTCTTGAAAGATTTCTAGCAATTGTGAATGACCTGAGAACCACTGGTTATGTAATGACTGACCTTGATCTGACCACTCAGATGCTTAATTCAATGCTAAAGGAGTGGTATATGGCCAGCAAATTCATCCTTCAAAAGCCAAACTTTGAACAACTCAAGTTGGATGATGTAATTTGCTTTCTACAAGCTGCTGAGATAGAAATGATTGAGAACGAAATGATCAAGGAAGATAAGCCATGTTTCCAGGTGTCCAATGCCCTTATTACACCTATGGGAAACTTGACTACCAAAAACCAACAACAAATTCCAATCATAGAAGAACCTACTGAACATGGTGTTGATACACCTAAGGCATTTGTTGGTGGTAACTCAAGCAACCAAGGAAACCAGTCAAGGTCCAATGTCCAACTCATAGATGACAATGACTCTGCCTCCATGGCAAGTGGACATGTACCTTACACTGGTGGAAACAATGGTCAAGGAACTGAAACTCAAGCATTGTTCTCTATGTTCACAGAGTCCTACAATGCATTTGTGGCCAAAAACATGATCCACACAAGTGTCATTCAAGATGATTTGGAACAGATTGATGCTGATGATCTTGAAGATATGGACTTGAAGTGGCAGGCTGCAATGCTAGCACTAAGAAGCAAAAGGCTGTTTAACAGGACTGGAAGGTCTTTGGTCTCTAGTCCAAATGAGAAGATTGGCTTTGCAAAGTCCAAGGCAATCTGTTACAATTGCCAACAACCTCGACATTTTGCCAGAGAATGCAACCAGCCTAGAAACTTTCAAGCTATTCAATTCCAGAATCAACAACTAAGAAATCAGCTGCAATACCAACAGAATCAACCAAGAAACAACAACTACAACAACAATCCCAATTTCAACAACCCCAAATGAATAATCAACAGGTTATGCCTAAAAACCAGAATTACTAAAGAAACCAAAACCCTCAAACTGCTCCAAATAACCCCATCAGAAACAATCAAAATCAACCAAGAAATCAAGGGAATGTAGCTCTTGTTGCACAACAGGACGGAAATTTTGATTGGAGTGACAATGCAGATGACATCACAAGTGCTAATGTTTCACTAATGTCAAAGATTGAGAAAGAGGCAGAATCTTCTTCACATGTACCTTCAAACTCTACAACTGATTTACTTGAAACAATTGATGCATTGAATGTGAAAGTAGGTAAGTTGGAGAGTGAATGCTTTAGAAAACAAAGCATAATCAATGGGTATCAAGCAAGTGATATGGTCAATGAAGAAAAGATTAGAAGCCTTGAAGATGATTGTGTGGTCAGTTACAGAATCCAGTCAAGATATGTGACTGAGATTGATGGTTTAAAGAAGATGATTGTTGAAGAAAATGTGAAGAATACCAAGTTACAAGTTGAAAATGAATTTCTGAAGAACTTGGTTTCTACAGGAAATATTTTTGGTATCTTGAACCAAGTAAAAGAGGAAGATAAGTACAAAACTGTTCCACCACCCTTCAACAATAATTATTTAACAAAGGTTGATGAAGAAAAGAGGGAAGGATATCTTGAACAATTCAGAGATGTCTTTCAAGATAAAGAAGAGTTTATTGACTTGTACAAGAAAGTTGAAGTGAGTAAAGATGGAGAGTTTGTAGTAAAGGAAGAAGTAAGAGATGACAAATCAATTGGCATTCATGTTTCTGAAGATGATTTTGACGATGATGATCTGAAAGAAGATGACGTAAGCGACTTGAGTGATCAGATCACAGATGAAGAGATCAAGACTGTTGAGAATAACAGAAGACAAAAGAAACCTGAATCAATTGACAAACTTCCATTGTTACCACCTATGACACTAAAATGAAGGAACAAAAGGAAAGAATGAAGAAAGAACATGTGTCTTTTGATATATGTGAAAGGTCAAAGGTTAGCTATAATGCAGTGAGGCCATCAAGCAAGGCTGTATTGAAAAGAATAAGTGACAACAACAAGAAAAGGGAAACTGAAACAGTTGTTGGTGACAACTTAATTCCAGTCTACCCAGTTTTCTCAAGCCATGAAGTTCTTAACGTTGGAGAAGTTGAAACCATGGAAGAATATGAAAAGAGGCAGTCAAGACATAAGGGAAGCCTAGATGAAGAGCCTATGAGTATGAAGAAAATCATCTTTGTTAAGAGCAAGACTGAAAGACAAGATATTAAGATTGAAGAGTTTGTTCCTTTTTCAATTGACTTTGATGGATTGAAGACTCAGAAAACACTTGGGGTTAAACCACCAAGACCAAGCGAAAGATTCAAGAAAGGGAATGCTCATGAAATCTTCAAATGAAAGGTGTGGTGCAAGAAATGTGATGAATATGGCCACCACACTGATTCTTGTAATGAAAGATTCAATTACAAGCCCTTTCATATTCCCAATGAGACAAAGTTTGGTCAAAACTTTGTGCTTTATAAACAGAAGTATGATGAATACTTGGGAAAAGGAAAGGTGTTTTGAAAGGAGACTATGAGTAAAAATGATCAGAAAGCTACAGAGAAGGTTAAGGAAGTTGAATTGAAACAAAAGAAACATGTGTTTGTTCAAGAAAGTAGAAGTAATCTCCCAAGAAATCAGAAACTATAGTCAAGAAGAACTTTCAACCCTTGAGAATTATTCCCAAACAAGACACAAAATCAGTTAAGTCTGATGATTCTCAAGGATCATCAAGCAATGAAAAGATAAGAATCAAAGGTGTCTTTCCTAGAAAGAAACCAACTAAACTAACTGGTGATGTAAAGTTTCTTTTGAAGCATGGTTTTGAACCTCAAGGATTTCTTTGGAAACCTAGGTTGAAGTAAAGATGGAGAGAAGTACTGATGTAAGAGATTACTCTAACACAAAGGACTATGTGGTAAATGACAATCAATGCACAACATATTTTGTGAAGACTCCAAGAGAATGTGGTTATGAAACAGATAATTCAGACATCATTGAGATTACCCATGAAGACCCTGAGCCAATTCCTCTCACAGCCAATGCATCAATTGTTACTGTTTCTGATGATTTGCAAGTTGAATCAGCTTGCAGTTTATCATCCAACTAATGACTCTCTTTCTTTGTGCAGGAACAGTCCACTCCACTGAATGAAGTATGGTATATGGATAATGGATGTTCTAGGCACATGACTTGTGACAAGAGGTCACTTGTTAACTATCAAGAAAAGTTTGAGGGTCCTGTGGCATTTGGCAGTGATGAGAATGGAGGTAAAATTGTTAGAAAGGGTATCTTAACAAATGATAAAGTCACATGTGACAATGTTTTCTATGTTGAAGGACTTCAATATAATCTTTTGAGCATATCTCAGATGTGTGATAAGGGTTATAAAGTTGGTTTTGATGACTCACACTGTTTCATCTTAAGACCTGAATATGTTATACCACCTGATATGATCATGATGATGGCCCCAAGGAATGGCAACTTATATGAACTGAACATGAAAGAAGCTGTTTCAAGGGGTGGCACATGTTTTATCTCTAAAGCCACTGAGTCAAAACTGTGGCATAGAAAGTTGTGTCATGTCAATCTCAAGAACATGAACAAACTAGTCAAGGGTGAGCATGTCATTGGTTGGCCTTCTAGAGAGTTCAAATTTGATGAAAATTGTGTCTCATGTCAGAAAGGAAAGCAGCACAAGTCTTCACACAAGACTAAACTCATCAACTCTATTGATCAAGTGCTTGAGATGCTTCACATGGATCTCTTTGGTCCTGTAAGTGTGCCAAGCATTGGGAAAAGAAGATATTGTCTTGTGATCATAGATGATTTCTCAAGATATACTTGGGTTTATTTCCTGAGTACAAAAGATGAGGCTGCTGAGTTAATTATGAACTGTGTAAACAGGATTGAGAATCACTGGATAAAAGGGTTAAAGTGATGAGAAGTGACAATGGTACTGAGTTTAAAAATGGAGTTATTGAAGAATTTTGCAATTCAAAAGGAATACTTCAGCAATTCTCAGCCCCTAGAACTCCTAAGCAAAATGGTGTTGCTGAGGGGAGAAACAGAACACTCATTGAAGCAGCAAGAACCATGCTAACTGTTGCTAATCTGCCTGTTACTTTTTGGGTAGAAGCCATTAACACAGCTTGCTATGTTCAGAACTGGGTACTGATTAACCAAAGTCACAACAAGACTCCTTATGAAATCTTCTTTAAAAGAAAGCCCTACATCAAGTTTTTCAAGCCTTTTGGATGCAAATGTTCTCTTTTGAACACCAAGGATTACTTGAACAAGTTTCAAGCAAAGTCCTTAGACTGTTTCTTTGTGGGCTACTCTACACACTCAAAGGCCTACAGAGTATATGTGAAAGAGCATTTGGTTGTGATTGAGTCCTCAGATGTAGTCTTCAATGAAAACCAATTCAACACATTTGATGGAGCAGCATGGCTGTTTGACCTTGAGAAATTGATCAAGTCCTTCAAGATTTATCCAGAAGACCTTGATGAATCCTTTTACAAGACTAGTGTGTGTGAAAAGTCAAATCAGAAGACATTAGACTTGGAAAAGTTATGGAACAAGGTAGCAAGAAAATAAAGTGAATATACATTCATCAAGAGTTCCCCAAATGCAAATGATGCCCAAGTTCAAGATAATGATCAACAAAACAATCAGAGTCCAGAACAAGATCAAGCAGATAACACTCAAGACTATCAAGAGGTGCAAGATGATCAAGTTCAAAATGGGGAAGATCCAAACAACCAAACTGGTGAAGATGGAACTGCCACAAGGTCAATGTTTCAAGATTTATTTGACAGATTAGATTTGGGAAACAATGGTGCATCTACATCAGGACAAAACAATGAAGAATCACCTGAAGTTGAAACTACAACAAATGATTTGGTCATTGATAAACCAGAACTCAATGAATCAAATCTTGAAACCACAGTGTCTACTGATATGATAGTTCAAACCTCTTATGTTGAAAAGAATCATCCCTCTGAAAACATTATTGGAGACATAAATGAAAGATTTACAAGAAGTCATTCTGAATCTGCAAACATTTGTTTGTACTCCTGCTTTCTATCTCAAATAGAACCAAAGAACATTGTTCAAGCATTGAAGGAGAACAGTTGGGTAGAGGCCATGCAAGAGGAGTTGACTTAGTTTAGAGATCTGCAAGTCTGGGAACTTGTGGACAGGCCAAGAAACAGATATGCAATTGGAACCAAGTGGGTTTTCAGAAATAAAAGGGATAAAAGAGGTATTGTGATTAAGAACAAATCTAGACTTGTAGCTTTGGGATGCCTACAAGAAGAAGGGATTGACTTTGAGGAAGTATTTGCACCAGTTGCAAGACTTGAAGCAATAAGAATTTTCTTAGCTTATGCTGCCTCAAAGAATATAAGGGTATTCCAACTTGATGTCAAATCTGCATTCCTAAATGGAAAGATAGCAAAAGAGGTGTATGTATCTCAACCACCAGGATTTGAGGCCCTTGTGTATCCTAACAAGGTGTATAAGCTGAAAAAATCCTTGTATGGACTGCAGAAAGCTCCAAGAGCTTGGTATGATGAGCTATCAAATCATCTACTTGAAAATGGTTTCCAAAGGGGAGCTATTGACATGACCCTCTTTTACAAAAAGAAAGGAAGAGATTTGCTCTTGTTGCCAGTTTATGTGGATGACATTATCTTTGGGTCAACCAATGAACAGATGTGTAAGGAGTTTGAAGAGGTAATGAAGTCCAAGTACAGTATGAAATCAATGGGAGAAATGAACTTCTTCCTTTGACTGCAAGTTCAGCAGAAGGCTGATGGGATTTTCATCTACCAGTCTAAGTATGTACAGGACATACTAGACAAATTCAAGTGTAATGATTTGAAGACTGCTTTAACTCCTATGGATTCAAAAGAAAATATGGTAGCTGATGAAAAGGGGGAGCCAGTGGATGAGCATGAATACAGAGAAAAAATTGGCTCACTGATGTATTTGACTGCCTCAAGGCCTGATATCATGTTTGCAGTATGTGTATGTGCAAGATTCCAGTCAAGTCCTAAGGTCTCTCACATGTATGCTATCAAGAGGATCTTTAGATATTTGAAGGGAAGACCAAATCTAGGAATTTGGAATCCAAAGACCCAGTCATCTAAACTGATTGCCTACATAGATAGTGATTATGATGGCTGCAAAATGAGCAGGAAGTCAACTTCAGGAGGTTGTCAATTTTTGGGTGACAGATTGGTGCCATGGCAATGCAAGAAGCAAACCACAGTATCAATATCAACTGTAGAAGCTGAATATTGCTGCATCTGCCTGCTTTGCATAAGTCCTATGGATTCAGAATCAGATGCTGGATTATGGTCTGAATTTCTTAAACACACCTATTTACATTGATAACACTGCTGCATCTTTTATTGTTAAGAATCTTGTGCAGCATTCCAAGACTAAGCACATTGAAATCAGACATCACTTCTTAAGAGATTGTAGTGAAAAAGGTTTAATTGAGATGAAAAGAGTTTATACAAGTGATAATTTGACTGACCTATTCATAAAACCACTTGATAGAACCAGGTTCAACTTTCTTTTAAAAGCCCTGGGAATGATCAACTCTAATGAAGTCTGATTAATGATATGTGCTTGTTGAGCAAACTGACTATCTTTTCAAAGTCTTGATGAATGTTGTTTTTGTGCATGTTTTTTTGAATATGATACTTTTAATGTTGACTGATATATGCTTATTTGACTATTTATGCAAATTAGGTATCTTTGATACTTGTGCTTGTTTATCAAATGATATGTGTGCAATGTCATGATAAGTGTTATGAATTAATCTACTAGATTATGCATGCTTATCTGATATCTTTCTTAAATGCTTGATTATGTGAGTAATCTGATCTGATGATATTGTTAGGATAAACTAGACTTTGCATCTTTGTAATGCCTGCTTGTTATGATAATGTCATTGATGATTAAGATTTGAATATGTTACAACTGTTTGTGTCAAAATATGTCTTTATGTCAAAATTGAATGCTCAAATGAATTTTCAAATAAATTTTGCATAATAACAAGATTTTGATCAAAACATGAGCAAGTTGTTAATGGTGTAGAGATATGATAATACTATTCAGTTCAAGCTTTATAGAAGCTTAAAAGAAGGTTTTTTAAAGAAAAATCTCAAAAGAGTTACTTTTGCTGAGAACTATGTCATTTGCCCAAGTCTTAGGAGCATATACTTGTATATGTTTGGTCCTGTTATCTACTTGTAGACAAATAGGATAGTCATTAGTCCAAAGACTTAAAGCATATGGGGCAATTGTAATTTGTTCTTTCACTTAAAATTATGCCATTGACTCTAAGCCAAAAGGACATATACTTATGTGTGTGTTTGGTCCTGCTGACTACTTGTAGACAGCAGGATAGCCATTAACCTAGAAGCTAAGAGTACTTGGGGTGATTGAATCTGTTAAAATGGGAAATGATAGTACGTTGACTGCTTAGCCAATCATATAGATTTATTAGGCTAAAAAGGCACTTAGTACAGTCATTAACATGTGTGGTTGCTTTCTCAAAATGTGTAAAATCTAAGGTGATATAAACATAATGAAAACGCTAATCTTTATGTGGAGATACATAGTTGTCTTTGCATGTCTCAAGATACATCTCTCCAAATGATAGGCAGAAAAGTGATTACCCAGTCATACACAAGCCTGTTGTTATTTGGTCAACCCAAAAACGAAACATCTTTCTATATGACAAAGAACAAACTTGAGAAAATTTGAGAAAATATAAAAAATAAGAATAAATCAACCAAAAGTTGATAAGTGTTTTAAATATTTTATCAAACAAAGAGGGTTCCAACTAGAACTACAAAGATGTTGACATAATCTGTCTCATCTTGAATGAAAGGCATGTAAGTCCGGATGGCATATAAGTACACTGTTCAACCGCTATATGTTTGAAAACAAAAATACAAAAATATTCAATAAGTTATGTCATACAAAAACAAAATTTTGACCAAAATATCAGGAGGTTGGAGTCAAATTAGGGTGATCTGGGGAAAACCAAATAATCTTTGAGAAGAGATATGAGGCATCGTAGCACAGTGTTGACCATTTCTGAATTATGCTTCTTAAATGAACCTTAACCATATCACCAAAGAAATTCATGTGAAGTTCAAACCTGCTATTAACCTGTCTATACTGTCATAATAATGCTGAGAATGAAGTGTTGAGAAAGCTACTTAGTTAATATGATCCCATCCTTGAGATCTTTTCAAAAAGAAAGAAAGAAACTGTTTTGAAAGGAAACATGACTGAAATTTGATCTCTAAATGCACCATTTGCTCTTAAACAATGGTCATTAATGAAAAATATATTTGATATTTGGTTTACGTCAAAAAGAGTTGCATTTTACCTAAAAAGGTGTGAATATGTACTTTCGAGTAAGGTTTGATGATTTATAACCTTCTTGAGCATACTTAAACATTTTGATCTAAGTTTATCCTTATCGAGCATACTTTGAAGTTTTTATACTTTTCGGGTAGAGTTTACTACTTAAATTGAAATGTTAACCTTCCGAGCAGGATTAATATCTGATTATGTTTGAATACGTTTACTAGCAAGCTTTTATATAGTTAAGACTTTCGAGTATACTTAGTGTTGTGTTTTCAAGTGTTATCTGTTTCTAGCAAGCTATTTGATATGTTTAATTATCCTAGCAAGCTTTGTTGATTTCTAAACTTTCTAGCACACTTAACTATTTTTAGGTTGTTGTAAGTCAGTCTAGCAAGCTTTGTCTTTAAACATGTTACTCTAGCAAGCTTTAATGTTTTTAAACTTTCTAGCACACTTATGTGATTGTTTTAACTATTTTGAATTCATTCTAGCAAGCTTTGTGTTCTTAAGTGTGCTTGAATCTGTCATGATCTGGAAAATTAACAATTCTAGCACACTTGATGATTATGCGAATTTGAATATATTTCTTTGAAATTACAAGTGTTTTTGGGTAAAACCTAGTTTCCCGAGCACACTTTATGTTTCGAGCACACTTTGAAATTCTCAAGTGGTCTCTCAAAATACTTGGTAATTTTTCTTACTTTTGCTTTTCGAGTACACTTTGTGTCTAGAACTCAACTCTAGTACACTTTCAACAATGTCTCGAGCACACTTTGTGTAACAGTTTACTCGATTTATTATTTAATTGTTTATACATTTTTGGGTAAGGTTTGAGTTAGTCAAATGTTCGAGCAAGGATGACAATTAGAAATGTGTTATGATATTAGTTTGGGATTCTTAGTTGATTCCTAGCAAGGTAGCCTATTTGATGATTTATACTTGATTATTAGTCTTGTGATTAATTTCTCGAGCAATCCTGTTTGTCGAGTAAGCTTCCTTCACTATACTTAGATACATTTCTAAAATACTCTGAAATGAGCAAGCTGTGTGAAAGTGGAATCTTATACCTAGCACACTTTGTAAAAACTGACATTTCCGAGCAAGGTTTGCTAAATGAACTTTTTCGAGCAGGGTTTTAAATGAATATTTTTAAATGGATAATGTTACTGTATGACAACTAGTTACTCACTAAACGACAAAATGCATTTAAAACCCACTTTCAAAAGGTATAAAGAGGGAGTGAGAGAAGTTTTTCAACATTATTTTCCTTCTCTCTCTCTCTCCATCCACTGATTGCTCTCAGAAAACCTAAACTGACTTATCACATTCATCAATAATTCCTAACCCTAATTTGAGAGCCCTCACAATCCGACTCGGTAAGCATCGATTAAGTGTTTTCCGACTACGATTATGTGATAATGGGCTTTGATTATTCATGATTACTAAGTCTCTATTTTCTATGTAGGTTATAAACTTGTCGAAGATCAGGTTCTTGATGAAAGCTGTGAACTTTAAGACTAATTTCTGCTTTGAATATGTTGTTTTGTTTGTGTATGTTCAGATATGGCTAATCAAGACAATCCGAGGTATCCATTTGAGCACAAGCACAATATGTGTGCCTTGTTGCAGTTACGCCTGATAATGAAGATGTGGCTTTCATGATTCGATGGTTCCAATGGTCGAATATACGGTTCGCGTTGACAGAGTGCCCAGTGATTTATAGGAATCACTCGCTTGATTTTTGGCGATAAGCGAGGCTTTATGATGATGTTAATGGAAGAAGGATAGATGCCACAGTCGCGAACTAGGAGATAAGGATAACTGAATCACTAATAAGACGATGTCTCCAGCTGAATGATGATAATCCCAACCCTATACTCCTCACAACAGAACATCTACTTAAGATATTTGTTCAAACAATGGGATACCAGGGGACGGTACACGACGGACAATTCCAAAAGGGAATGTTCCCCAATCTCTACAAGTTATTAATACACCACATCATTCATGGCTTCGCTCCAAGAAAAGGCTCATGGACTCTTATGAGTCGGGATTTGGCCAACGCCACTGTTGCTATTATGTTTCAAGGACTGGTGAGCAACATGAAGAAAGCGAACAATAAGAAATTTTTGGCCTGTCCCAAATTTCTTCAAATTATTTTTAACTCAGAGCTGGAATGATTGCCCACGACTGGTACAACTCATGTGCTGCAAGATCTAAATACCTATAGAAGAATTGAAAATCTGGCTATCACAAGCAGGTTCAATCCTGAAGAAGTATTTAAAATTGTACCATGGCTGCTAATTGAAGATTTTGAGGTTATTCCTTTACCTGAGTTGAACTCAGAGGAGGACGTAGAGAATGGTGAGAGTGAGGAGGAAGGTAGTGATGGAGATGATTCGGGTGATGATGATCATGATGAAGATGGTAATGAAGGAGGAGGAGATGGTGACTTTGTTGAAAATGTACAAGTTCAGGGGGAGAACCAACCAATACCAACACCACCAACAACACCTTTGGACACACCACCCCAAACACCACCATATGACCAAACTCTCTCACCACTCATCCAAACACCACCCACACATACCCAAACCCAGCCAAAAGCCTTAAGCCAAACACCACCACACACACCCTTAAACACACCACCACAAACACCACCTTACCCACCATCACCAAATAACCAATCATACCAAACCCCACCACCAACCCAAACCTAAATCCCAACTGATACATTAAACCAAACAACATCTTATACCATCACTCAACCACTTAACATAGACCAAACCCAGCCTACCCATTTTCAAACCCAAGATTCATCCACTGACCAAATCTTAAACCTACCCATAACTCAACCCATCCAACCCATCCAACCCATTCAACCCATCCAACCCATCCAACCCATCAAATCTATCCACACCCAAACCACACCTATATCCTCTCCTGACCCATTACCATCAGCCCCTCCCTTTGGCATCTACCTGTTTGATAGAAATATGGACCTCATATTTGAAAATGCTAATTTGAGGAGGAAGAATGAGGAAGTCTTGAAGGTGAATGAGGAGTTGAGAGCTCAGTTGGCCTAGGCTCTTTCTAGAATTCAAACCCTGGAGTAGGAGGTTGAGAAGACCTCAGTTTCCCCAAAACGGGGGAGAATATTACACATGATGTGGCAACTGGAGCAAACAAGGAGGTGAATGAGGAGAATGTGGAAACCGGAGTTACAACAGTTGATACTGATGGTTTGGCATGTATCTTGAATGCTTATAATAAGAGTGATGATGAGGACAGTGGTGCAAGAATGATATTTGATGAAGATTATGAAGCTGATAAATCTGGGGGTGAAGAACAAAACTATGATGTGAATAATGAAGTTTTAAACACTGTTGAAAGAGATGAGGATGATGTGTTGAGAAGAGAGAAGGATGTGGAGGATAATGTGGAGAATATAAATACTGATCAGGTGACTACTGATGTGGCAACTGATGTACAATCTGATGTGCAGACTGATGTTGTGATAGAGGAAAATGCTGCTACTGAGGAACTTGTATTAACAGAAACAGAAACATGGTCAAATAAGTTCCAAGAGGGTAGAGCAAGATGCTGAGATGGGTGATTTAGATAAAGATATTGATGACTTTCCACCAGAAATAGAGGAGGAACTGAAAAGAAGAATGGACAAAGGTAAAGTTGTTGCTGAAAGCAGTAATGATGAGGAAAATGAGCCTGAAAAAGAAAATGTTGAGGAAGAGGAAGAAGATGATGAAAGCACTGTTGCTGCCAAGAGACTTGAGCAAGTTGTGAAAGAAACATGGGAGAGGGAATTTATTGCCCAAACCCTGACTACAGAGGAGTTGGCAGAGCAGGAGAACCTACTTGATCAAGCCAATATTGCCAAAGTATTTGCTGATGAAGAGATTGATGATCAAGTGGTGATTGAGACACTGATTAATTTGAAAAAGGTTGAAGAAGTGCATAATTCAATGACTATGGTAGTGAGCATGTTTAGTCAATCTATGGATCAACCTGAAAAAGAACCTCAAAAGGAACCTGAGAGGGAAACTGGTGAAACTATTGATCAAATGAAAGAAAAGCTTTAAAAGCTACATGAAAAGTTTGAAGAAAAGGTCAATATGTTTGCAAAAATGTATATGAGAAAGAGGAAAGCACATGAACAGGTTGAGAGAGAAAGATCTGCAAAAAAGGGAAAATGGGATGAAAAGAACCAATATTTTGTGGAAACACCTGATGATCAAGAAAGCCCTTTAAGGCCAGTTCCTATTCAAACATTGAGGCCAGAAGAAGTAGCTCAAGGTGTTCCAAATGTTCCAGTTGTAGATGCTCCAAAAACTGATGATAAAAAGATTGATGTATTAAATGAATCAACTAAGAAAGAAGATTCATCTAATGATGATAACCAAGATGGTACAGTAGAGAGAGTTGATGTCTTGTCCCCGCAAGTAAAAATGACAGAAGATCAAAGGGCAAACATACAACAAAGCTTGAATGAGGCTAAAAAGAAAAATCCTTTGGTGATAAAACTGATAAGTCATGGCTTCAAATTTGAAAATCTAACCTCTATGACTGATGATGAGTTACAAAGAAAGTTGGACAGAGAGAGGGATGCTATAAAAAAATGATGGAGAAAAAGAACATGGACAGTCTAAGATTCAGAGAATATCTCAGAAAACATAACTGGTCTGAAAAAGACTTAACCCACTTCAAATTTGAAGATCTTGAAAGAGCCTACAATACAACCAGAGAAGCTGTTGATAAAGAAGAAAAAGAAAAAATTGCAGCTCTGGCTAAGAAGATTGAAGCATTGAGGAAGAAGTTTGCTGGTAAGTGTGGATACTTGATGGATAGGGGTATGGCACCAGAAATGGTGAACAGCTTGTCCAAAGCTGCTATTGAATCTCATTATAACAGGCTCAAAAAGAAAGAAAAGTCAAAAAGAGATCAACCTGAGCCATCTGCTACACAAGCAAGGGAAGCTCAACTTGAATCTGAACCCCTCTCAAGAAAAGGAGGATCATGACTTTGTGTAACGATTCCGGCATATTCAGGTATACCCTAGCCGGAATATACCATTTATGTGTTATTTAATACTGAATATATGAATTATAATGTGTTTATACGAGTATATAAGATTCACAGTACGAATTATACTCGAATGTACAGCTAGTTGTATTGGAATTACGATTAACCGATGAACGGTTATTGAAACCCGAACGAATCGGGGATTACATTATAGACGAAATATATGATGTTTAGTAAGGTTTACGAAGTATTAAAGCTTCAGGATAAGTGAATTATAGCACAGAAAAAGGATTTCAATTTAATGGTACGTCGGTACGTTAAACGAAACCTTTAATATCAAACCAAGCAAGAGACGATCGATCAAGCCGAAAAAGATGCACAATTACCGACAATATGATGTGTTAAGTCAATAAATGTCATGGTTTAAGTTTTTAAAGTTTTTAAATCGGTTTTATATAAATTTTATTTTTAAGCCGAAAAACGACCGTTTTGGCCTCGTTTTGAGCGGAATTAAACGTTTAACCGTAAAACGAACTGGACCAGATTATCCACAACATTATCCGGATTACGCAATCCGAATGTGTGGCCAAGATTTGAGATGTGGGCCCCACCCCACACCATAACATGGACAGATCGGTCCAATTGATACACTTTAACATATCATTTTTTTTTTACATCTCAACTCTCCAAATCCTCTCAACCCTACATACATTCAACCAAAAACCTTTGATTTCTAACAAGATTCACAAGGTATAAACATGGTTTTAATGGTTGATTCATAGTTTTAACTCCATAATCTTGAGAAAATGAGGTTTCAAGTGGAAAATGGGTGAAAACCCGAGATGAAACCGATTCTTGCATGATCAAGTGATGTATACAAGTTATACAAGGGATCTTGGTCCAAGAAAGGAGTTAAAAGAGTCAAAAACGAATTTTTACGGTTAAAATCTTTGTTTTGATGTCTTAACCGAAACCATGAAAGAAATGGCTTGATTGTGGGTGTAACTTGCTTGGTGTGGTGTTATTGTGCTTGTAGGTGTTATATCTAGTTGCTAGCAAAGGCTAGAAAGCAAGATCTTGGCGATCTAAAGCTAGAAACACAAGGTAGTTCGGTTTTTCGTATGATTTATATGATTTGGACAGATTGTGATAGACTTAGAGTTGGGTCATGAAATTTCACAGAGATGATCAACACATGAAAATATGAGATCTGTGAAATTTTGGTAATTTTTGGATAAAGGATGAATATTTGGTGAATTTAATGCTCGGTTTTGACTAAAAATGGTGAAAAATAGCTAAACATCATGAAAAATTCTGGAAACATTCAGATAAGTTTCTTATAACATATAAAAGTCACACACAAAATTTCAGGTCCATAGGAGGAGTCTAAGTAGGCTTTTCGGTAAAACGAGTTTTCTAGCTCGGTTTTGGTGAAAATTGCATGAAAAATGAGATTTTGGTTCTGTAAAAATTACAGGGAACTATGTGGATGGCAGGGGGTCATCCCAGAAAAATTTGGGATTTTTCTAAGGTCGTTTGGTATTTTCGACATATTTGGTGTTTCAATGACGTTTAAAAATAGATAAATAAATGTTAAATATAAAAATTAATTCTGGAAATATTTTTATAAAATTCCTTACTGTCAAAAAGTGATTTGTTCAAAATTTCAAGATCCTTGACTAAGCGGATATTTATTTGTGCTAAAAAGAACATAAAAACAAACTTTTAAAGCTTAAAACGCGTAAACCGGCAAAGTTCGCCTAAGCGAGCTGACCGGTGTATAAAAACCTTAAAAATGAACTATTTTCATGAAACTAAGTTAATCAAGTAAAAATAAATCACCCGAAAATAATTCGGAAGATTTGGGTAATTTTACCCGATTTAGCAGTTTCCGGTATATTAAAGACGGAAACGGGCCCCGCGGCCAAACGGGGTGTCTAAACCGAGCTCTAATTTCACCACTTTAATTAAAATATCAGTAACAACTATTTTCGGTTCGTATGTGACCAAACTCATTTTTGAAAACATAAAGACGGATAACCGTGCTAGGCACGCAAAACGAGAAAACAAACTAATGGTAGTTTTGACTAAAGAACTCTAAGTGATATCACAATCTAAGTCCTGAGAAGTGTTTCGGGGTTAATATTGTCCCCGGATCGTGTACGGTACTGGGTTAACAGTGTCCCCAGACGTACCGGTTAACACGAATTTAAGTTATATTAATAGAAATTGTGTAGTAACGACTTAGGGATCGTATTACAGATCAGGACCGGTAGCCGCGCACAGTATTACATCTTTACTCACGAAAAGGTGAGTTTCACGAGCCCCTTTCTACTGAACTGTTTTAAATATTTTCCCGGGGCGGAAAGCATGTTTTTATCAAAGTGTTTAAGTACATGCCGATCGCATGGAAATGAATGTATTTATATAATGTTTATTGTACGGGAATCGTACGGTAATGTATTAAGATGGTAATTGTCTGAGTTGCTAATATTGTAAGGCCCGAAACAGTGTTCTGGGTTAACAGTGTCCCCAGAGGTTATTAAATGTATTTCTGGGTTAACAGAGTCCCCAGAGGTTATTAAATGTGTTTCTGGGTTAACAGTGTCCCCAGAGGTTATTAAATGTGTTTCTGGGTTAACAGTGTCCCCAGAGGTTATTAAATGTGTTTCTGGGTTAACAGTGTCCCCAGAGGTTATTAGATGTGTTTCTGGGTTAACAGAGGTTTCACTTGTAGGCTCAGCATAATTACATCGCTAATTTATGATTATTATAATGATTTGTCATGGTTTATTTAAATTAGTGAAACTCACCAACTATTCGTAGTTGACCCGTTTTCTTTACATGCTTTCTAGGTACACCCAAATTGGAATGAGTGATACGTGCTTGATGATGTGTGCTATTTTGTGGAAGCTTAAGGGTCTATATTTTGTATTAAACATGTTAACGTACTATCGGTAAAACTATGTGATAATGCCTAGACGGTAACGAAACTCGGAACAATGTAATACGTTTAAATTAATGTAGTGGTGTTTTCTTTATAAGCAATGCTGTTGATATCAGATGTGTCTGTTGCATCCCGTTTACGTTTCCGCTGCGGTTACAGGGTGTTACAGAACTTGGTATCAGAGCCATTGGTTATAAAGAATTAGGATGTCTTTAAAAGATACCTAAAATATAACCAGTAGCTCAAGTGTTATAGGATCTGAATATCAACTAATAATTTATTGTGACAAGGTCTGGATGAACTTGGATGGACAAGTGAGTTATTATGGTCCGGAACATAATAACAGACTTGTCCGCACGAGGGAATTCAGGGGAAGTCACGGGGGACTTTAATAGGTAAAATTGGCAACATATGTGCAAATATATGATAATATTGTTATGTGGTCAAGTTGTATAAGTAAGTGCATATTAATTTGATTATGATTTACACTATGGAAAGAACTATATGTTTGTTAACTTGTGTGCAGGTAAGAATGTCGAGAACTCCTAGTTTGTCGGTGGAGGAGGACCCGGAGGAAGTCAGCTCCGGGAACTCTGGGAGCCTACGCGTATCATCCAGCTCTGAGCCTAGCGAGGCTAGTCGTAGGAGCTCTGGCCAGTCCTCCCCAGTCAGGATTGTCAGATCCCCTACCCCACCCGCACCACAGGCCATCCCTGTCCCTCCCGGATTCGGACCCCGCCTCACGGCGCGGATCAGTGTCCCTCATGTCCCACCTACCTCGCCTCCACCCAGACCTGCTACCCGCAGGGGCAAGTCCTCCCGCTCCCAGCCCGAGCCTGTGACTCCACCTGTGTGGGGTCTCCCTAGGCAGGAAAGGGACGCGGCGGCATGGCTTAGAGTGCTCACCGAGCAGGTGAATGAGCACTCCGCCGCCTTGACAGTGGGAGTGCAGAGGCGGATGTATCTGGGGGACTGCATACAGGACCACCAGTATGCGATTGCGCAGCTGAAGAGGGAGTGCTCATACTCCCAGTGGATGATCGGCCGGATGGAGACGCGGATCCGGGTTATGCTGGCTGTGATGGTGGTGTTGGTGGCTGTGTTGGTGGGGTTGGTATACCACCGTGTTTAGTGATGTTAGGATGGTAGAAGTCATAGACTGCTTTTTGATACTCTATGTAAGCAGTTAAGTGGTGATGCTAACATAGAGTGAATCTTGTGTAGTTATAATACAACCACTGGCCCTTAGGGGGTCTCTTTTGGGGTATATCATTATAGATACTTTTGGGTATCATTCAAGCACTGACCCATTGCGGGTTATGTCGAGATGATGCCGACATAGGCCCTATGTATGAAAACTTAACTTATGTAATGATGACAGGAAAGTATGTGAACTGACATGGATGTAATATGTACTAATGTTTGTTAATGAATGGAATGTTTGTTGTGTTTTATGATTGGAACTTGTATTAATTATATGTATTTTCTGATGATGTGTAGAATGGCACCAAAACGATCAGCTCAAATGTCGGAAGTAGATGTGAGCCGTTTGATTGCTCAACAGTTAGAGGCGGCGATACCGGATATAGTATCGCGCATCGCCGCCAGTATTAACAATTCGACCAATCCAACCCCTCCGAGCAATCAAACGACCACCAATAAAGACGGGGAACAAAATGTTAATCCTCCACAGAATGATAACACGATTCCGAGTAATGACGCACCGCCTAGGGTGGTCGTTACGGACAGTAATGGTCCTATACCAACTGTAGAGACGAACCGTACTGAACCGATTCCTGCATCCAGGGGATGTTCGATCAAAGACTTTATGTTGTGCAAACCTCTAGAGTTTAGCCGGTCTGAAGGACCAAATGGGTTGGTTAAGTGGATCGAGAAAATAGAATCAGTTGTGAACATCAGCAACTGCCCCGAGGACTGTGTTGTAAAGTACGCCACCTGCACATTCACGGACCATGCCTTGACATGGTGGAACACGATAGTGCAGACCCGGGGTCAGGCGGCGACAAACCGCATGACCTGGACAGAGCTTAAGGCTCTTGTACTGGAACATTTCTGCCCGAAAAACGAATTGCAGAAATTAGAAAATGAATTGTGGAACCTGGAGATGCAGGGGGCAGACCATTTGGGTTATACGAACCGGTTTAATGAGTTGTCGCGATTGGTACCATGGTTGGTCACCCCAGAGTCGAAGAGGGTTGAGCGTTATATTTGGGGGCTAACTCCAGTTGTAAGGAGTATAGTCAATTCTGGGGGACACCAGACGTATGAGGGTGCGGTGACGCAAGCTGGTATCGTTACGTATGATTTCGTAAGGAGCGGGTCACTGAAGGTGGCAGGAGAATCCGCTGGGGGAAAGCGGGGTACACATGACCATAGGATCCAGGAAAAGCAGCAAGGTAAACGTGCCAGGCCCGCTGCCCAGAACTACGCCATGACTAGTTCGGGCGGAAGTCAGGAACCGCAGACAAGGACGTTTCCCAGGTGTGGGAAATTCGGTTACCAACATGGAGGCGAGTGCAGGGTGGTAGTGTGCCATCGGTGTGGCAGGGAAGGGCACTCCGCACCGAGATGTAGGACAAACCTGAACAACCTGAATCGACAACCGCAACCTATCCGTGCGCAGCCATTTAGGACCCAACCAGCCCGACAACAAAACCCACAAGGAAATCAAGTGATGACCACCAGCCGTGCTTGCTTTGAATGCGGCAGCACAGAGCACTTCAAGAGAAACTGTCCGAAACTGAACCAGGGAGGAAATGGGCGGCAAACCGCGGGTCCGACATCGTCGTCCAACCCGGCGCGAGGCCGAGCATTCGTGATGGGGGCGAACGAAGCACGCCAGGACCCCAGCGTAGTGACAGGTACATTCCTCGTCTCTGATCATTACGCTTCTGTATTATTTGATACAGGCGCCGATAGAAGTTTTGTTTCTGTTAAATTCCTATCGATTGCAAACCTTCCAATTAGTGAAACCATAGAACCTTACACTGTAGAAGTCGCTAACGGTAAAACCATGATAGTTAATCAGATAGTTCGGAATTGCCCTTTTATTCTGAACGAACAATCCTTTCTGATTGACTTGTTACCGGTAGAATTGGGTAGTTTTGACGTGATAGTGGGAATGGATTGGTTAGCACGTAACAAGGTAGAAATAAACTGTGAAAAGAAAATCGTCAAGATCCGGGTGTCGGATGACGAAGAGGTATTAGTGCAGGGTGAGAAGTCGGGCAATATGATACCGTTTATATCCCACCTCAAGGTGTTAAAATATATACGCCAAGGATGCGTGGCGTATCTAGCGAGCTTGACGGCCACGGATCCTGAGGAAAAACGGGTGGACGATATCCCAGTGGTACGCGAATTTCCACAAGTTTTCCCAGAGGAACTTCCTGGATTACCGCCAACCCGACAGGTCGAATTCAGAATCGATCTATTACCTCAAGCTGGCCCTGTTGCTAAGGCACCCTACCGACTTGCACCATCAGAGATGCAAGAATTATCCAACCAGTTGCAAGAATTGTTGGATAAAGGATTTATACGTCCTAGTTATTCCCCGTGGGGTGCACCTGTACTATTCGTGAAAAAGAAGGACGGGAGCCTTAGAATGTGCATTGATTACAAGGAGTTGAACAAGTTAACAATCAAAAATAGGTATCCTCTTCCCCGAATTGATGACCTGTTCGACCAACTGCAAGGTGCGAGCTACTTCTCAAAAATTGATCTTAGCTCGGGATACCATCAGGTTAGAATTCAGGAGGAGGATATCCCAAAAACCGCATTCCGGACTCGCTACGGCCATTACGAGTTCTTAGGTATGCCTTTTGGGCTAACAAATGCGCCAGCAGTGTTCATGGATCTCATGAATCGAGTCTGTAAACCCTACCTCGATAAATTCGTCATCGTGTTTATTGACGATATTTTGATATACTCGAAGAGTAAAGAAGAGCACGAGCAACACTTAAGATTAATTTTAGAGCTTCTAAATCAGGAGAAGTTGTATGCAAAATTCTCCAAGTGTAACTTCTGGTTACAAGAAGTGCAATTCCTTGGTCACGTTATAAACCATCAAGGAATACACGTTGATCCAAGTAAGGTTGAAGCAGTTAAGAATTGGCAAGCGCCTAAATCGCCAAAGGAAATCCGCCAATTCTTAGGCTTAGCTGGATATTATCGTCGATTTATAGAGAACTTTTCCAGCATCGCCCAACCTTTAACCCTTCTGACCCAAAAGGATCGAAAGTATGAATGGGGTGAAGAGCAGGAAACGGCGTTTCAAACGCTAAAACAAAGATTGTGCCAAGCGCCGATCTTAAGTCTCCCCGACGGAGACGATGGTTTTGTCGTGTATTGTGACGCATCCCGGAGAGGGTTAGGATGCGTGTTGATGCAAAATAATAAGGTTATAGCCTATGCTTCTCGACAGTTAAAAATACACGAGAAAAATTACACTACTCATGACTTAGAACTGGGAGCAGTTATCTTCGCACTTAAAATCTGGAGACATTATCTCTACGGTACAAAGTGCACCATCTTCACCGATCATAAAAGTTTGCAACACATATTCGATCAGAAAGAACTGAATATGAGGCAACGAAGATGGGTCGAGTTGTTAAGCGACTATGACTGTGACATCCGTTATCACCCCGGCAAGGCTAACGTCGTAGCCGATGCCTTGAGTAGGAAGGATCGGGTTAAGCCATTGCGAGTGCGAGCACTGGAAATGATAGTCCAGTCGAACCTTTCGGACCTGGTTCGAGTCGCTCAACGCGAGGCGTTGAAAGAGGAACAATTGGAAAAAAAGGGACTTTACGGTAACGAGAAGAATTTCGAACAGCGCGTGGACGAAATTCTCTATTTCAAAAATCGGGTTGGATCCCGACCCTCCATGACCTTCGAGAATTAATCATGGACGAAGCGCATAAATCGAAATATTCCATACATCCGGGATCGGATAAGATGTACAAGGATATGAAGGAGTTCTATTGATGGCCGGGTATGAAAAAGGATATAGCCACATACGTCGGCAAGTGTACGATGTGTGCGAGGGTTAAGGCGGAGCACCAGAAACCCTCGGGGATGTTACAACAACCGGAAATTCCCGAATGGAAATGGGAGCAAATCACGATGGATTTTGTGACACATCTCCCTAAGACGTCCCGTGGACACGATGCAATTTGGGTAATCGTGGATCGACTAACCAAGTCGGCACATTTTATTCCGACTAGAAATAATTATAACACCGAAAGACTTGCGCAGATTTATATAAATGAAATTGTGTCTCGTCATGGGATACCCATCTCAATCATCTCCGATCGAGATAGCCATTTCACCTCCAATCTTTGGCAAGCTGTACAAGAAGCGCTGGGAACGCGTATTGATCTAAGCACAGCTTACCACCCTCAGACCGACGGTCAGTCTGAGAGGACCATCCAAACACTGGAGGATTTGCTTCGTGCATGCGTACTGGATTTTAAGGGAAATTGGGATCAACATCTCCCACTCATTGAATTTTCCTATAATAACAGTTACCATAGCAGTATAAAGGCAGCACCTTACGAAGCATTGTATGGACGGAAGTGCCGATCACCACTCTGCTGGACTGAAGTGGGTGACACACAGGTTATTAGATCAGATCTGGTCCAGGAAACGACCAGCAAAATCCTTGAAATTAAGAACAATCTGAAGGCCGCACGGGATCGGCAGAAGAGTTATGCTGATACCCGTAGAAAACCGTTATTATTTGAGAAAGGTGATAAAGTGTATTTGAAAGTATCTCCTTGGAAAGGAGTAGTCAGATTTGGAAAGGCGGGGAAGTTAGCCCCTAGATACATTGGACCATTCGACATTACTGCAAAAATCGGTCCTGTAGCATACCGATTAGAACTGCCTGATGAATTAAGTGCAGTTCACAACGTGTTTCACGTGTTGAACTTGAAAAGGTGTCTGTCGGATGAGACATCGGTGTTACCACTAGAGGGTGTCCAATTAAACGATAAGCTTAATTTCGTAGAGGAACCCATAGAAATAGTGGACGGGAAAATCAAGCAACTTAGACACAATAAGATCTCGTTGGTCAAAGTTAGATGGAACTCGCAACGAGGCCCAGAATATACATGGGAACGAAAGGACGAATTTCGGAAGAAATACCCCCACCTATTTCCTCAAAAGGAAGTAGTTGACGCGTAAAATTTCGAGGACGAAATTTTGTAACGGGGGGAGAATGTAACGATTACGGCAAATTCAGGTATACCCTAGCCGGAATATACCATTTATGTGTTATTTAATACTGAATATATGAATTATAATGTGTTTATACGAGTATATAAGATTCACAGTACGAATTATACTCGAATGTACAGCTAGTCGTATTGGAATTACGATTAACCGATGAACGGTTATTGAAACCCGAACGAATCGGGGATTACATTATAGACGAAATATATGATGTTTAGTAAGGTTTACGAAGTATTAAAGCTTCGGGATAAGTGAACTATAGCACATAAAAAGGATTTCGATTTAATGGTACGTCGGTACGTTAAACGAAACCTTTAATATCAAACCAAGCAAGAGACGATCGATCAAGCCGAAAAAGATTCACAATTACCGACAATATGATGTGTTAAGTCAATAAATGTCATGGTTTAAGTTTTTAAAGTTTTTAAATCGGTTTTATATAAATTTTATTTTTAAGCCGAAAAACGACCGTTTTGGCCTCGTTTTGAGCGGAATTAAACGTTTAACCGAAAAACGAACTGGACCAGATTATCCATAACATTATCCGGATTACGCAATCCGAATGTGTGGCCAAGATTTGAGATGTGGGCCCTACCCCACACCATAACATGGACCGATCGGTCCACTTCATACACTTTAACATATCATTTTTTTTTTAACATCTCAACACTCCAAATCCTCTCAACCCTACATACATTCAACCAAAAACCTTTGATTTCTAACAAGATTCACAAGGTATAAACATGGTTTTAATGGTTGATTCATAGTTTTAACTCCATAATCTTGAGAAAATGATGTTTCAAGTGGAAAATGGGTGAAAACCCGAGATGAAACCGATTCTTGCATGATCAAGTGATGTATACAAGTTATACAAGGGATCTTGGTCCAAGAAAGGAGTTAAAAGAGTCAAAAACGAATTTTTACGGTTAAAATCTTTGTTTTGATGTCTTAACCGAAACCATGAAAGAAATGGCTTGATTGTGGGTGTAACTTGCTTGGTGTGGTGTTATTGTGCTTGTAGGTGTTATATTTGGTTGCTAGCAAAGGCTAGAAAGCAAGATCTTGGCGATCTAAAGCTAGAAACACAAGGTAGTTCGGTTTTTCGTATGATTTATATGATTTGGACAGATTGTGATAGACTTAGATTTGGGTCATGAAATTTCACAGAGATGATCTACACATGAAAATATGAGATCTGTGAAATTCTGGTAATTTTTGGATAAAGGATGAATATTTGGTGAATTTAATGCTCGGTTTTGGCAAAAAATGGTGAAAAATAGCTAAACATCATGAAAAATTCTGGACAAATTCAGATAAGTTTCTTATAACATGTAAAAGTCACACACAAAATTTCAGGTCCATTGGAGGAGTCTAAGTAGGCTTTTCGGTAAAACGAGTTCTAGGGTTTTCTAGCTCGGTTTTGGTGAAAATTGCATGAAAAATGAGATTTTGGTTCTGGAAAAATTACAGGGAACTATGTGGATGGCAGGGGGTCATCCCAGAAAAATTTGGGATTTTTCTAAGGTCGTTTGGTATTTTCGACATATTTGGTGTTTCAATGACGTTTAAAAATAGATAAATAAATGTTAAATATAAAAATTAATTCTGGAAATATTTTTATAAAATTCCTTACTGTCAAAAAGTGATTTGTTCAAAATTTCAAGATCCGAGACTAAGCGGATATTTATTTGTGCTAAAAAGAACATAAAACAAACTTTTAAAGCTTAAAACGCGTAAACCGGCAAAGTTCGCCTAAGCGAGCTGACCGGTGTATAAAAACCTTAAAAATGAACTATTTTCATGAAACTAAGTTAATCAAGTAAAAATAAATCATCCGAAAATAATTCGGATGATTTGGGTAATTTTACCCGATTTAGCAGTTTCCGGTATATTAAAGACGGAAACGGGCCCCGCGGCCAAACGGGGTGTCTAAACCGAGCTCTAATTTCACCACTTTAATTAAAATATCAGTAACAACTATTTTCGGGTCGTATGTGACCAAACTCATTTTTGAAAACATAAAGACGGATAACCGTGCTAGGCACGCAAAACGAGAAAACAAACTAATGGTAGTTTTGACTAAAGAACTCTAAGTGATATCACAATCTAAGTCCTGAGAAGTGTTTCGAGGTTAACATTGTCCCCGGATCGTGTACGGTACTGGGTTAACAGTGTCCCCAGACGTACCGGTTAACACGAATTTAAGTTATATTAATAGAAATTGTGTAGTAACGACTTAGGGATCATATTACAGATCCGGACCGGTAGCCGCGCACAGTATTACATCTTTACTCACGAAAAGGTGAGTTTCACGAGCCCCTTTCTACTGAACTGTTTTAAATATTTTCCCGGGGAGGAAAGCATGTTTTTATCAAAGTGTTTAAGTACATGCCGATCGCATGGAAATGAATGTATTTATATAATGTTTATTGTACGGGAATCGTACGGTAATGTATTAAGATGGTAATTGTCTGAGTTGCTAATATTGTAAGGCCCGAAACAGTGTTCTGGGTTAACAGTGTCCCAAGAGGTTATTAAATGTATTTCTGGGTTAACAGTGTCTCTAGAGGTTATTAAATGTATTTCTGGGTTAACAGTGTCCCCAGAGGTTATTAAATGTGTTTCTGGGTTAAAAGTGTCCCCAGAGGTTATTAAATGTGTTTCTGGGTTAACAGTGTCCCCAGAGGTTATTAAATGTGTTTCTGGGTTAACAGTGTCCCCAGAGGTTATTAGATGTGTTTCTGGGTTAATAGAGGTTTCACTTGTAGGCTCAGCATAATTACATCGCTAATTTATGATTATTATAATGATTTGTCATGGTTTATTTAAATTAGTGAAACTCACCAACTATTCGTAGTTGACCCGTTTTCTTTACATGCTTTCTAGGTACACCCAAATTGGAATGAGTGATACGTGCTTGATGATGTGTGCTATTTTGTGGAAGCTTAAGGGTCTATATTTTGTATTAAACATGTTAACGTACTATCGGTAAAACTATGTGATAACGCCTAGACGGTAACGAAACTCGGAACAATGTAATACGTTTAAATTAATGTAGTGGTGTTTTCTTTATAAGCAATGCTGTTGATATCAGATGTGTCTGTTGCATCCCGTTTACGTTTCCGCTGCGGTTACGGGGTTTACACTTTGAGAGAAACAAAAAGCTGAATCTAAAAGAACTGAAACACAAGATACTTCAATCCTAGTGGAAATTAAGCAAGAGCAAGTGGATGAACCCACAGATCCATGGAAGAATAATGAAATGATTCAGATTTTGAGAGATGTGATGGTAAAGCAAAAGGGGATGAATGAAAAAGTGTTTGATAATTTGGGTAAAGCACAGCTCAAGCAACTGTTCTATGAACAAAAAGTAGAATGGGAGAAAGTACTGTTAGAGGGTGTGAACCTAGGAAGTTTTGTGGGAGGAATATTTGTACCAGCTGGACAACTTCATGATGAAAAGATAAATGAAATGATTGGAAAGTTGTTCAGAGAGGGTGGAGAAAACCTTGTTGAGTTGATAAATTTGCCTGCTGAGAGGATTGTTGCAATGTACAAGAAAACATTTGGAGTCATAGGGCCTACTAAACCGATGAAGTCAATTCCAACTAGGGCCTCTGCTTCAAGAAGATACACCTCAACAAGCAGGGGTGAGTCAAGTAGATCTGGAATCCAAAGAGAAACAAGACCACAATCAGATGTGGATCTACCTATGACGATCTACAACGACTCAGTCTCTCAATCTTTGAAAGTGATTATGCAGAGCAGACAATTGAGAGAGATTATCTTCAGAGATGATTTTGCTGACTACACAAGAGAGCAGTTGGAGAAAATGGCCAGCCTTGATTTGTATGACTATCATGATACCAGGAAGTTGGCTAGAAGACAACAACATGAGCTTTCAAAGCACCTGAAAGGTGAAGCTGAGAAGGGATTTCCTCTACTGAATCAAAAGAAGATATGGGAACTGACCCATGAGAGGACCAAAAGATTGACACGTATGAGGAAGATAAGGGATGCAGAATATGATTATCTTTCAAAAGTAAGAAACAACAATCCCTTGTCTAACATGAACACCTGTATCAGCATGAGAAGGCGCATGATAAGACCCAATTATGAGGTGCAGAAGAATGGTCGAATCACTCAATTGGACTAGAACAGCAGAGAAGACCACTACATTCTTCGCAACTCAGATGGACTGATATTGGGAATCATCAGAAATGATGAGGACCTGACCTTTTTGCATAGGAAGATCTGAGGGACATTGTAGAATTGACAATTCCAGAGAATCACCCTCACCATCAGATACTTTTCATTTTCCAGCAAAGGGCAGGATCGGTACTAGTTGGAAGAAAACAAGCAGCCCTCAATGCAAGAAGAATATGATTATTATAATAGGGTTTGCTTTGTAATGTCCACTGGACAAACTTTCAACTATGTAATATTTTGACTTTGATATGTAAATTTGATTTTGATTTTGATTTGATGTGTATTTTGACTAAGTGTAAGTAACCATAGAGGTGTTTTGGGACAGTTGAGGTGTTCCAATCTAGGGGGAGATTGTCGAGTCAAAAATTTGACCTGAAATGACCTAAGAAAGTTTAAGGGAGATTAGAATCTTCTCAACACTCCTTGAAACGGCTAAGTATGGAAACCGAGCACACTTGGACATCCGAGCAGGGCTTACTTGATCTAGCAAGGTATTTTGCCTATCGGGCAGAGTTATCTTCTTGAAGTCTTCCTAAGTGAAAATCCGAGCAGGGTTTACTTCATCTAGTAGAAGTGTTCTTCTAGTCGAGCACAGTTTGCTACTAGCAAACCCTTGACTGAACCAAGCTATTTAAGCCAAGTAATTGGAAGATCTAACAAGGTTTGATTAATAAGCAGGAGTCCGAGCATACTTGTGGAAAGTGATCAAGAAATATTCTAAGTACTTTCCCTAGCAAGGTTCAACCCTGAGCAGGCTACAGTGTAACCAGCATACTTACAGTTTGCTTTATAAGTTATCTCTCACCAAAGGATTGAAGGGACTCATGAAGAACATCATGCTCGTAGGACCATATCGAGCAAAGTTTGCTATGGTCAAGAAGATTGAAGTCTGCTAGGTGAGTATTTTCTTTGGAAAATACTTTAAGTAAAGTCTACCCAGAGAACTGTTCACGAGCACACTTCAAGGTTACCAGGTCTACTCGGAGAAGACAATTATCACAAAGTCTACCCGGAAGACCTGTTTTTACACTTAGTATAGTTTTGAATATGTAATTTGATTATGTACCAATCATTAGGGTTTCTAGAAGGAATGACAGCTGTCAGGAGGTGGCAAGTCTATAAATAGAATAATTTAGGGCACGCCTCCACAGAAGAGACACGACAGCCTTTACACTTTTCAGACCTAATCGAATATTCCTGATTGAGTGTGACGACTGTCATAGGAATAGTACGGATAAAACATTCCTTACAAGAAACCCTAATCGATTAACATTTGTATGAATCTATTCTATAAATGGAAATCTTTTGAGTGATTGTTTGTGTTTGTTACATTTATTAATCCTTAAACAACAACTCTGTTTGTTTCTGATTCCACCCTTAACAAACAGTTTTCTTACCCAAATTAGCAGCCCGTCATTAACCTTCTTGTCAACACATATAATGTGTGGGTTATGACATCTTGAGTGTGAGTGATCGATATTCATCCGGGAGCTGACACACTAAGTGAAATACACGTGTCAATATTAAGTTATTCATTCATATATCAAATTTCAAAGCACAAACATTGTCTTAAAAGAAATACCATTACAATTAAATATTCAAAACATAAATAAATCATAATTAATGTATTCTTCATTCATCATAGCAACCTAAGGTATCATCTAACTTCCATACTTGATTCATCCAATAGAGCTACTTGCGTCATGCGTGAAAATATATATATTTTTGTCAACATAATGTCGAGCAAGTAAACCACAGTTTTTGAAATACATATAATACTAAAATGACAATTCCATGCAATACGTAAATTACTACAACTAGTAAACAATAAATAAAAGTTGTCTTTTCAACCGAATCGCATTGATAACGGTTTACTCCGACGGCGTATGATCATACTAATGAGGATGAGGATGAGGTATCAACCAACATAAATTAAACACATAGTCATATTCGCACGTAACAACTAATCGAGCAATTACAATTATGCATATAACGGAATTGTAGTGAAAACAATAAATTGATTTTGAACGCATAATGCCCCCAAAATTGTAAAGCGGTAAAAAGGGGGATGTGAATTTACTTACCTTATAAGTAGGATAAACGAGGACGAGATAATAAAAGAAAAGGCAATGATGAAAAACGGTCAAGCTCCTCGAGGTTTGCCGACAATTATTCTTGGTGGTTAATGATAAAGAGAGTTAAATATAAATGACAAAATAATATGACGGATCTTGGGTCTCGATGAGGTTATTAATATGTAATTAGTCTTATTATCATAATCATACGGTTGTTGCGATTTATTACGTTTTAATTGTTACTATTATTATTATTAGTATTTAATTATCATTATTATTAAATATTTTTGATAAATAAAAATAAATAGTATATATTAAGGGAAAAGTGAAATGGAATATTTTGAGTATTTAATATAATTTGGTTCATTAACGAGAGTCGTAAAAAGAATATAAATATATATAAAGTGTAAGTGTGTATAATATATGTAGACTCAGTTATAGCATTTAAACATGTATAATATTTGCTCCCAAAAAAAACCCTAGCACAACCTCTTTTTTATCTTCCATTTCGTCTTGCTTCCAGACGGCTTCATTTTTGTTTCACGCACGCCTGTAATAACAGTTTCAGGTGAGTTCAATCAGGCTATGAGGATTCCAGCTACCTAATATTCTTGGTAAGTACAATTTCTTTCTTTAATCGGTTGATCTAGGGACTGATGGTGATGTTGTTCATTATTTTGTCAAACTTTAGTGACCGTTGGGTTATGACGATGAAGACGAAGCATCAAACTGCTCGGGTAAGGGTAATTGTCGCCTCTCTCACATCAAACTGCTCATCCACCATGTTCTCTCCAAACCCTAACTCTACGACGGTGAAGACGAAGCATCTGAGCAGCGGCTCACGTGGTGTTCAACTGTAGCGGTGGCTGTAGGTGTTAATCGGCAATGGTTCTGTTAAACAGAGGAAGCGAAGGTGGTTTATAGTAACAAATCGACGACTACAAGCTGTTTTCCTGGTAACCTGTAAGTTTTTCCGGTTAACTCGGTTTTCCATTGGCGACCATTTGAACTCGATTCATACCGTTTTTCTTATACTTATCCAGATTTTAAAAATTGAACGAATCTTTATGCTTTTTGATGTTGATTTGTTTCAGGGATTTTATTGTTGGTTGTCAAATCATTGATTTCGTTTATTGCATCATTTTCTGGTTGTCAAATCTCAAAGGTTAGATTAAAAATATTGGTAGCGTTTTACTCTTGTTGTTTGATTGAATAACATATCCCTAATTGATTTCGTTTTGTTCCAGGGAGATTGCGAGTTCCTGAAAGATGTTGCAGTTGCACAGCGAGGTACATTTTTTATTTCTTTTTTAATTAATGTATGATGTCTTTTTCATTATTAATTTCTAAATCTTATTATTAAATAACTTATGATTGATATTATAGCCACATTTTAATCTCTTATGATCTTTAAACTTGTTGGATATTTTCTTAGTTTTCAGATTCCAATTTGTTAATGTTTTTGCTTTCGATTGGAGTCATGACGCTGAGATGTTTGCATCGGCTGGTTGGGATAGAGTAAGGTGATGAAAACCTTTATGCATATGAAGTAGTGATAAGCTCGGTACCATACCGCACTTACTAGTACAGATCCCAAATTTCCCAAAAACTTGGTCACGGCATCCCGGTATTGAAAATGCTTGGTTCGGTACCGGTACTATAGTAAAAAATTTGGTGAATACCGGTACCGGTACCATAGGCAAAAATTTTGGGTAAATACCAGCACTGATACCGGATTATTTAAAAAACTTGGTATCGGTACTGGTTCTGAAATGCACATTTGGTTATATGCGTAGGCCCATCATACTCTAACTGTTGTATCCTATAGTTTGATAAAAGGTCATATGGATAAAATGAAAAAGAGAGCTAAAATTAAACGGGTGGGTATACTCAAATGCCTATAATGTCCTAAATTGTTTTGTATTTAAAAAAATATTCAACTAATATAGTTTTACCACAAAAAAAAGAATAGTGATGCACAAAAAAAAGACCATACTTAATTTTTAGTTGCACTAGAAAAGTACAAAAAATCTGGTCTAGGGCTTTGGGCTTTGTAAATCGGTTTCTGACTCGGTCCACTTCACCAAAAAGTTCGGTAACTTCTGTTTGGCAAAACCAGTTTGGACTCAACTCAACTTGTAGGGTTCGTATGCCAGTGCGCAGTCACAATCACTAAACTTGTTTTGGGCCCGATTTGGGTTTGAAAAACGGGAAGTTTTAAAAAGGCATCAGTTTGGTTTGTGTCAAAATGGGTCATTTTTATAAAGGTATTGGCTTGAAATTCAAACTGACACTGACTACTTATGGTTTCAGTCGCAGAAGGTTAAACTGAAACTGTTGAACCTTTCAGTTTTTATAGTGATGGTTTAATAAAAAAATACACATTATTTGGACAAGTTTTTTACAGTAGGTTTAACGGACTACTGAAGGCGTTCACCAACTAATTAATGTAAAAACTTTTTAGACCAATTACATCTACATGCATCAATTTAGAACAACTTTTATATAAATTTAGTTTGTGCAAGGCAGTTTAGACTCCGAACGGATAGAACATTTTCGGTTCGTTTTTTTTGTTATTTTGGTTTCACGGCTGGTTTATTTTCTTTAACTCTTGGTTGGTTGGTTTCAAAGACATTAAGCCGTAGTGAATGGTTTGCCTTTTGGTTTATACCAAAAACCGTTCGTATTAAACCGAACCGGACCGTTAGATTTTACAATATATATTTTAGCTTTTGTATATTTATTTTACAATATTTTATCTTCCGTATCATTAGATCTAATAAAATATTTTAACTATGTCTGTGTGTTACTTATGCATTGTGCAGCCCAGTAATAAGTTTGGTTATTTTGGACAAAATCAGTCAGTCATTCAGTGGTATTATATGGATAGTGCTTTTGAGAAAAAACTCTTTTGCATTATATGGTTAGTTAATTACTTGGTTATTTTGAATATTTCTATGTATATTGAATAATATTTTCCATTTATTATTTATTTAGATTTTATCTAGGCTCAATTAACTTAAACCATGAAACCAAACCGGAACCAAGCCTAACAATTAGTAACGGTTCGATTTGGTTGGTTTGGTTTTAATTTTGAACGGTTCGGTTTCTGTTTGGGAATATCAAAAACTGTTATGGATGGTTTGGCGAACGGTTTGTCCTAAGAACCGTCAAAACTGGACCGTTAACACCCTTTTAGGCATTGCTGAAGTTACACTTTCGCTGGTTATACCATCTACTATATTATTACAGATGGTTGGTATTTGTATTAGCTTACAAAAATGTTTATCATAATTGTTATATATAGGAGCTAAAATATTTTTAAAGGTAATAATCACATAACTCTATTGATAGTTTCAACTTTTAAATAAGAACACTTAAGGTAGTGTTTTTTGTCACAGGGACGTGAGTAGCCGAAGCCTGGATGGTAAATTCGTTTCTTAATATGGAGATTTGGTAATTGGCTTGATGTCATCTATTTTAAAAGAAGAGATTTGATCAGTTGAAGGTTACGTTGGCAAATACTAAGGTTAGTATATTTGAGCTTTGTTATAAGAATATGGATATTATTACTATTGTATAGGTGCGTGAGTTAGTTCAGTTTTTCAGAAATGAATACCTGCAAAAGCGAAACTGAATTGGAAAGTTGGTTTTTGAGAAAACAAAACCAAACTCATGCTTTTGTATGCTTTTGAAATTTAATTGGCGCATGCTTTTGAAATTTAATTCGATGAACACCCATATATAATAACAAAGTCATAATCATTAATTCATATATTCTGTATTTGATTTTGATTTAATGAATGTGGTGTATATGTTATTATGCAGGAGGACCATAGGGCTGATGCTTTTGATGATGAAGACCATAAGGTTGTGTGATTTTATTTTAATTCCGTATCTGATTTTGTAAGTTGTTTTTGAGCTTCCGTTTGTTTGGTTTCGAAGACACTATTGTTATAGGCAAATGCATTGTAATCATATTTGTGTATGATTTGTTTATGAAGATGTAAGATTTGTTTCTGGTCATTGATAGCTTTGTTGTATCCACTGTTGGTATTTAGGATTGATTTAGTTTTTAGTTGGCGATGTGCAACGTTGATTTATAGTCTGTAATGTGTGTTGTTGTAGTGTTGGTGGTTTCCCACAATTTAAAATTACTTTATTAGTAGTTGTTATTTGTTAGTTTCTTATATCTTAGATTTCAAGTAGTGGCTAAATCACAGCTGGTGAAAGTAATAGAGCATATGAACTAATTATTTAAATAGCTAAATCTTAAGTTGGGAGTTGATATTTATGAGTATACAATGAAAAGTTTTAAAGGGAACATTAATTAGACCTTGGACAAAGATATCTTGTTGCAACATAGGTACAAGGATAATTTGGTAATAGTCAATTGTTTGACTTTTATTAGTCAGACTGCAAGTGTTAAATAAACTTTGAACAAATAGGTTGCATATTAATTACAAGGTTATTTGTTGGTTTACAAGTAAGGTTATTAATGGGTTTGTTTTGTTAATTTTGGGCTTTTTTGTTAAACAACTTATTAGTATACATCCAAGCCTGCCGCCTTCATATTTTATTCTGGAGCCTCTTCTGTTCAGAGAGCTTTGTATGTTCATTTTATGTTCATAAATTTAATAAATATTTAGTACAACTTTTATGTCACCTTAAGCTAAATACAAGATTTTACAGGTTGGACTTAAAGAGATCAGCGTATCATTAAAGCCAAGAGACAAGTGCAAAAGACAAGTGCTTCTAAAAGTTATTCTTCAATGGAAATTTTGGCAAGCCGTTTTTTGGGTCTAAAGAGTCATAAGAGCCAAGAGAGCTTTTAACAAAATCCAACAAATTTTTTTGGATGTCAATATGTATGTAATTTCATCTCCCGGCATAGATGTATAAGATCGCCATGAAAGAGAGATATTTAGTCTTGTGTGACAGATTTCAAAAAATGTTTTATGGTGATAAGTGGTATGTATTGAAGTTGCGTTTTGCTACTTTTTTGGTCTGATTGTCATTACAAGTCTAATTCGGATCCCGCCGCATCGCGCGAATACCTACTAGTGTATATATTCATAAATATGAACACAAAAGAGTTATCTCGGAGGTTGGTTTATCAAAATATTGTTTATTTAGCATTTTGAACACCAATAACAACCAAAAATTGCTAAAAGGATAATCACAAAAAAAAAAAAAGCAAAACCGGGTCTGGGGAGACTCGAACCCGCGTCCCCATACCGGTTCAAAGGTCTTAGAGTATTTGCACCTGCCACTGGGAAGATGTCTAACACGTTAATAATTTGAAACCCATATAATATATACTACATTTTATTTACGTTCTTCCCCCATACAAACCCTAGAATTTAAATTGTCAAATTTGTTCGTAGTTTGGTTAAATTGAGTTGGGGTTTCTGTTAATCGCATAAAAACGATCATAATGCATCTCATAATTACCTTGTATGTTAACGAATTGAGGGAAAACGGCTAATTAGGGTTCGCGGCTCAACTAGGTGATGAATCTTGATCTTAACGACAATGTACGGGCCAAATAACTTAGGGTTTAGTGTCGCGAGGTAGTAAGAGATGTGTGGACGAGTTTAATTGAATTATGTTAGCGTTTATATAGTGTTTTAGGGACCATTTAGGCCGTGGTTTGCCACTAACGAAATAGCTGTCAATTGATTGACAATTTCCATGATTAGGGTGTCGGTAGGATCGGATTTTGGTAAAGAATAATATGGTAACATTAATTTCCCCAATTAGCCCGTAAATTAAGGTCCAAGAAATGGTGTGGGGTGTCTTTGTCGACGACGGGAGATGGAGAAGGGGAGGGAAAGAAGGTTGAATATTATTTGCTATTTGGTCCTTGTTATATGGTGGTGGGTGCAAAAGTTAATTAAAGTTGGTTAAGAGTTGTTTTTGTACATTCTTATAACTATAATCAAATAAATAAATAAATAATAAATAAAATACTAAACAATCGCGAGATTTATTGATAAAATACCCGAACCCGGGTCGGGTAATGATTACAAATAAGAAGGAAACGAAAACCCGAAATGTCACAGGCACCTTCTCCACCAAGCAAACCCTAGCTCCGGAGAAACCCATGGCGATGGAGAAATTGACGAAACCTGACCGCTTGATTCCGATTCCGATTTCGGGAGCACGAGTTATTGTGTACATGATGAGCCTCTGTGTGGTCCGATCAAAGTTCAAGGCTTTCCGGACCGTACGATCGATTCTGAAAGGTTTTCCTGTCTCAATCGACGAACGAGATCTCTCAATGGACTCATAGTTCATCGAGTTGAATAACTTCACGGAATCAAGGCGGTGGAGTGCGGCGGAGATTCGACAGAAAATATGAAACTGACGTTACCTAGTGTTTTCATTGGCGGTTGGTACGTCGGAGGAGCGGAGGAGGTAAAGCAACTGCACGAGACTGGCGAGTTGAAGAAGATCATTGAAGGCTTGCCGCCGTTGAACTCCGATGAGTGTGGCAATGGAGATGATGGCGGTGTGTTTAGAAGATGGTGGTTGGGTGTGAGGAAGAAGATGGAGACAAAGTGGGTTTTGGGTGTGATGATGATGACGGTTATTAGTTTTTATTATTATTTCAGTAGAAAGTGTTAGGTCAACAAAAACAATGCCACATCAGCAACAACAATTCCACGTCAGCAAAAAATCTAACAGAGCTAGAGCTCGTTAAGTTCGAGAGTGCCAGAAACAAATATGGTGAAAGTTGAGAGTGGTTGGTAACAAATCAAAAGTTGGGAATGATATCTACCAATGGGTAAAAGTTGAGAGTATTAAAAACCAATATCCCTTTTTTAAATATTATTTTATTTAAAACTATGATAGCTGAGACTGAGAGTATAGTTCGTTAAACTTTCATCCATCGTACTTCATTTGTTTGGTCATGGGTCAATTCATTTAAAAACTTCATCAACTAGTTTTTCTTCCTTCATTAGTTGTGGTTGAACTTTCTCCCTCATTTAAAAACTATATGGTTGTTTTAAACTAATAAGTTATGCTTTATCCATTAAAAAGATTTTATTAAGTTATTGGTGCATAATGTATGACACATAGCCTTAACATTGTATGAAGGTTCAGAGTTCTCTTATACATGTACATGTGTGAGTGTGTGTTTGTGTTTTTGTGTAGATCCGTACAATAATTATGTGTTCGTAGACTGCTATTTTCTAATATTGGTCTTGTTGAAAATACAAAAGTCATTCAGCATGGCTCAACTAGTTGGTTCAAATGAAATAGAGGTATTCAGAACTGAGATGAGAAGAAGTTTAAGATATTTTCTTCAGCAAACGTCTCATTCGCGTGCTAATTCTGATTCAAGTCCTGTGAACAACCATGACGAGACAGATGAAAATCTTCTTATGTGGGCTGCAATTGATCGGTTGCCAACAGTTTCACGGTTGAGATCTTCTTTGTTTGGTGAAGAAAATGATAAGAAGGTGGTTGACGTCACAAAGCTCCTTCCGCCTGAGCGACAACTGTTTATTGAGAAGCTCATCAAACACATTGAGCATGACAACCTTCAGTTGTTGCAGAAACTTAGAGAACGAATAGACAAGTAGGATTTTTTTTATTCTTTTGTTTAAATACTTAATCTGTACTAAGTGTAGACCATAATGTTAAATTCATCATAATATGTATATACATCGGTATTGTTAGCGTTGGTGTGAAATTTCCCTCAGTGGAAGTGAGATATAAGAATCTTTGTGTGAAAGCTGAGTGTGAAGTAGTTCATGGCAAGCCTCTTCCAACTCTCTGGAATTCTTTGCAAAGTATGCTTAATGTAAGTATCTAATCGTGACCGTGAAGTTAGGTATTTGCAGGGCTGTCTTTGAGGCATGGCAGGGTAGTCAACGGCCACAAGCCCGACACCCCGCTAGGCCCGAAATTTTTTTTTTTTCAAAAAACAATTATATGTATTTTTATCAAAAACATGTGTATAATCAATGTTTCAACACAATTACATAACCACTAGCTTGGTCTTATTTGAGACAATTTTAAGCTTATTTTTATACAAAAGTTTTTTGCACAACTTAAATCATAATCAAATAAGTCCATTTATAATTAAATTGTTTACACCCAACAAAAAGTTTCTTTTATTTAAGGCCCAAAAAAAAGTTTGCCTTTGACCCAAAATTTTTTTCGTCTTTTCGGAGCCGGCCCTGGGTATTTGATATACATTTTATGATCTATTCATGTGATTTAGCATATCAAAAACCCAACCTATTGATCCACAAGAACGATCCGTTTTTCGTCACAAAATTTTGATTAGTCTCAATGATGTTGATTTGTTTAAAGTTTTATCAATGCTATGATGACAAAGTTTCATAAAACATGAGGATTTTACAGTGACAAAATGTTTAGGCGAGACATGTTTCATGTGATCTCTGATAACGACAATTTAAAATGTGCCTTCATGACAACAAAGGCTTAACAACATGAGTAGTTTTGTGGAGATAAGTATTATTAATTTTGAGTAACATGTTCTCCAAAAACTTTTTGAACTATTTCTGGTTTCATGACCCCAGTTTCTTATTTACAAATTTGACTTTGGATATATATAATCAGATATTTTTAAAAGTATTGTAGAGTTATAAAATCATCACATTTTGATATTTATGAAAAACCAAATAAAGAGAATGTTTATCACTAATGTATATGTTTGGTAGGGAACCAAATATTTATATATGATAGGGTCAGGGTGCTCCTGATTGATTATTTGATGGGTTTATGTTTAGACATGGGTCAGATCAATTTATTAGTCAATCCAACACATTTTAGACACTATAGATTATAGATATGAACTGATATTAACTGGGAACAGATGGAATTTTGCTGGGTCAAAGTCAACTTGTAATTCAGCAAAGTCCTAGTCACAACCACAAATTTCTTAATCAACTATCTTGATTGAAGAAGAATTATAGTATTAACAAAATTTGTGTGATTCGGCTTGTTTTGATGTCCATAATCATATATCAGACACGAAAAACATACAGTTATTTTTGAGGAAAATCCCAAGACAATTTTTAATATTATTATGAACCGGAAAACAAAAACCGAATACTACAATAACCCTAAGCCCCCTATTAAACTAACAAAACTTGATGAATAGTAACCTAAATCTAATCATTGACTCAAACCCTATTAATAATAGCCAACTATATAAACCTATACTAACTCAAACTCCAAATAAATTATTTAAAATAAACTAAAAGGTATCCTTTGACTCTTTTTAGCTCATTTAGCCAATAAATACCCTCACAACTTATCTAGATTAACCCTTCAAGTTTGAAGTTAATGTATCTAATTTTTATTTGTGCCAAAAAAAAAGGTTAAGCTATTTTGAGTCTTTTTGATCAACATTCAAACGTTGTGTTTGTAATTTGTTTGCATTATCATGCCACCACTAAGATGAAGGATGTAGCCTATGAACAGAAACACATTAACAAAGAATTAAGGTCTTAAATAACTGTGCCACTTTTGATAGATACCAAAATTATCCATAAACTAAATTAATCTAGAGGATCAATTCTCAGGTCTAGTCTTTTTGTGTTATCTCCCTTGCTTTTACTAATATTTCAATATAATTTTTTGTTTTCTTTTCTAAAAGGGGATGGTCATGATACCTGGTTTGAAGTCTAAACGGGCCAAGATTACCATCTTAAACGATGTCAGTGGTGTCATCAAGCCCGGAAGGTAGAAATACAATCATGTTAATCTATCGAACCTCATGCGAAAGTCCTCAACCCGTCTTTTTCAATATTTTTTTATTATAAGGTTTTTTTAGGATGACTTTGCTTCTTGGTCCTCCTGAATGTGGGAAAACCTCTTTGTTGAAAGCCCTTTCAGGGAACCTAAACAAATCTCTCAAGGTTTTAGACTTCCCTCTTACTTATTTTATATTTGAATGATGTATTCATGCCAACAATAGTGTGAATACATTTATATTTACGGTAAATTACATAAATCCTCATTGTGATTGTAAATTATGGATATCATCTCTCATCAATCCTATTTATGGATTTGGTCCCTGCTTTCTTTGTTCATCTCCAACTCCAACAATGCTTGCGCCTTCGCATATGCTTGAGGTGCCTTGTGCACTCGACTACTATGTACTATAGAGTTGAGGTATTACCTATGACCTGCTTTCACTCACTAATGGTTCTTCCTTACTTAAAGCAGATAAGTGGTGAAATTTCTTACAATGGATACAAACTAAAAGAATTTGTCCCCCAAAAAACGTCTGCGTTTATAAGCCAAGATGATTTGCATATTCCTGAGATGACTGTGAGGGAAACACTTGATTTTTCATCCTGTTGTCAGGGTCAGCCTAACTCACTCATAGACACCATATAGTTGTTTATTCCTTTCCAAGGATGATTCAGTAACTAATTAATAGTTTTATTCTGGTAAAGAGATTATGCTTGAGGTTAACAAGAGGGGATTATTCCAGATCCTGATCTTGACACTTTCATGAAGGTAAAGTTTTAGTCTTTGTTGTGTATTCATTTCTTAATTAGCGGTAGAAATGCATATGTCTCTCTTCAGCTAAAGTTCTTGAAACATATGTCTCCTATAAGGTAAAGTTACTTTTTTGTAAATCCTAACTTTATGTCTCCTATAATGGAATATGGCAGTTGGAAGTCATTTTTCACTCTTCCTGAATGAAAATATAACTTTGTGTGAATAATGTCCAGTTATTATTGTGGAATTTCTTTTCATGTAATTCTTGTAGATGTGATGATGTACTTGAAGTTGGTGTTAGTAATACATAAAGCAGGTTAACTTTATTTTAATAGGCAATTTCCATTGAAGGACAAAAGACAACTCTTCAGACAAACTACATCTTGAAGGTGGTACATTTTTTTTTACCTAATGTGTGGTATACAATGTTTTGTATGATTGCTGATTTTCCACCATTATCTTGCTATGCCAGATTCTTGGAGTTGATATGTGTGCTGATACAATGTTTGGAGATGCCATGAGGAGAGGAATCTCGGGTGGTCAGAAGAAGAGATTGACTACAGGTAACCTCTACATACTACTAGTCTACCAATTCAGCGAGTAAGATTAATTTTCAAGTAAATAGAATCTAACTTGTTTGGTTGTTTGCAGGGGAGATGATTGTTGGTCCTGCAAAAGCTTTATTTATGGATGAAATATCAAATGGATTAGACAGCTCCACTACGTATCAGATAATCGTTTGTCTTCAGCAGTTGGCACATATAACAGATGCTTCTATACTCATTTCACTTCTTCAACCATCACCAGAAGCCTTTGATCTCTTTGACGACATCATGTTAATGGCCGAAGGTATGATCGTGTATCACGGACCCTGCAGTTACGTTCTAGAGTATTTTGAGGGTCTTGGTTTTAAGTGCCCCGAGAGGAAAGGCGTAGCTGACTTTCTCCAAGAAGTAATGCCTTCATCTCTTTAAAATTTGCTACTTTCAGAATAAAAAAATGTGCTCTTTTCTAGAATATCATGCACTTGCTTTTTTTGCAAGATAATAAAGACTGGTATACAGGTTTGTTCAAGAAAAGATCAAGAGAAGTACTGGTGCCGAACTGACCAAGCATATAAATACATCTCAGTGCCTACGTTAACCATGAGATTTAAAGAATCTTATTTGAGAAAAGAAGTAAATGAAAATATCTCCCAACCCTTAACAAGATTGCAAAGCCATGAGAATGCAATGTCCTTCCACAAATATTCACTTTCTAAATGGGACCTTTTTAGAGTTTGCATGTCTAGGGAGATTCTTCTCATGAAGAGGAATTCTTTTTTATATATCTTCAAGTTCATCCAGGTTCAAATTCTTTTTTTTTGTTTTGTTATTATTATTACTATCCTTATTTACAAAATTTCTAATCTATTTGAGCTACTTGTCTGCAGCTGTTAATTATTGCGATAATCACAATGACTGTATTTATCCGAACTAAGTTGAAGGTTGATGCCATCTATGCAAATTATTATCTTGGTTCACTGTTTTTTGCACTTGTAATTCTTCTAGTTGATGGATTCCCAGAATTATCCATGACAGTTGCCAGACTTCCGGTTTTTTATAAACAAAGGGATATGTACTTCTATCCTGCTTGGGCATATGCAATTCCAGCATCCCTACTTAAAATTCCCCTGTCAATGTTCGTAGCCATTATATGGACATGTCTCACTTATTATGTTATTGGATATAGCCCTGAACCAGAGAGGTAATCATCTTATAAACATATGTGTTTTCGTTTATGGATAATTGCATATATAACTTAAAAACTTGCATATTATCATATTTACACACAAAAAAAGATTAATATCAAATATGGTTTGGGTAAATATGATACTATACCATGTTTTGAGGGGTATATGAAATTTTCCCTTCCTTTAAAACTAAATAAAGTTTTTAGTGGCATGTGTTTTACAGGTTCTTACGTCAGCTAGTGCTATTTTTCGCGATGCATTTCACGTCAATATCATTGTTCCGGTTTTTAGCATCGGTCTTTCAAACTGAGATTGCTTCTACAACTGTTGGTAGTATATCATTACTGTTTCTGTTATCATTTGGAGGCTTCATTTTACCATACAGTTAGTTTTTTAAATTTATTTTCCTACATATAGAGCTATGAAAATTAACAAGAATGGGATTTGAATTACAGATACAATGCCATCATGGCTAAAGTGGGGATTTTGGGTTTGTCCACTGTCATATGGTGAAATAGGTCTTACAGTGAATGAATTCCTATCTTCTAGATGGAACAAGGTAAATTGGTAGACATTTTATCAAACTTTTGAATTACTTAACAATATTCATTTTTCTAAAACTTTTAAAAGCAGATAATGTCTACAAACACAACCATAGGGCTACAAATACTTCAAAGCCATGGACTAGATTTTGATGGGTACTATTTTTGGATATCACTTGGTGCCTTATGAAGGTTAGAATTGTCTTTTTTTTCAATGATGCATGTCTTATATCACAGTTTCGGATCTTAATCAATACTTCCTTGCTTTCACAATTAGAGCGCAGTTTCTAGAACTCACCAGTTAATTCATATATGGGACATGTTATATCATTTTTTGCCAAGTTTATGACTTAAATGGACACTTATTCATTCTCTTATCTTACAGGAAAGTTGGTTTTACCTTTTGAACCACTAACACTTACCTTTCAAAATCTGCGATACCATGTTGAGCCCCCAACGGTAATTGGTCAAACCTATCATACTTAAATCTTAGAAATTAAACATATGTTGTGTAACGCCCTGGAATTTGACTGGTAGACAAAAATCAAGGAATCATCGGAAACTATACACTTTGGGGTTCTGGACGATAAGTTCGGAACCCATATCATTGGAGAAATCTGCTTTTATCATTTGAAATGTTTATTTTATAAAACGACATTTACGCCTGGAAAATATTAATTTTTATGCTTTTGAAAAATAAAATGTTCTTATTTAAAAAAAAAAAAAAAGATTTTAAATAATTATTCGGAAAATGGTTTATAAAAGTTTTGCTGAAAAAGTTTTAGTTTGTTTAAAAACTTATGAACTCGACTAGTCTTGACCCGTCGGTAGCCTAAACCCGAACCCGAGTCACCCGAGTATTTAAGCGGAAAATCAAGTATTCTTACACCATCTCTTTCATTTCCACCAACACTTCCCACCCAAACACTCCCACTTCTAGAGAGAGAGTAGTGAGAGAAAGTCATCCAATCTAAGATTCGAGTCCACCAATCTGTTTATCGTTGTTGTCGGTAAGATCTTCTTGAAAATCATACGTTTTTACAACCAAAACCCGCCCCGAATCGAGCAAAAACTCCGACTTTTGTGTCAAGTGTGTTCTTGGTCAAAAACCGTCATTTTTGGTGTCAAAATGCAAGCTTTTGTGTTTAAAAGTACTGGGAATCGATACCCCTTTCAATCCCGAGCATTTCCATGTCAAAAACTTCGATTTTGGGTCAAAAATCTGGAAAATCTGGAAAACCCGTGGGTATCTCCGTCGCCCAGCTTTCAGTCGATCGAATCAGTTCATTCGATCGAACCAGTCGATCGAATCAGTTCATTCGATCGAATGTGTCGATCGAACCAGTCCAGTCGACCGAATAGGAAAGCAACCGAATGGTCTCCAACTCATTCGACCGAATGAGCTTCGTATTCGATCGAACGTCTGTCTATTCGATCGAATGTGTTTCTATTCGATCGAATGTGTGTCTATTCGATCGAATGTGTGTCTAATCGATCGAATGTGTGTCTATTCGATCGAATGTGTTCCTATTCGATCGAATCAGGTCAGAACCAAGCTGTTTCGTCTTTAAAACCTAGTTTTTGCTCGAGATCGTGTAAGGCTTACACTCTTAGACTTAAACTGCGTTGTTAACTTATTATGTCCTTGTCTAGACTTAGAGGATCGACGTTTGACAGCACCCGACCGCCCTAGCAACCACACCTAGTCAACAAGGTGAGTTCATAGCCCCCATTTTTCTTTTAAAGCCTTTCAAATCATTGGGGGTGAAAACATGGTAAATGTACACGTTTTGACAAAACACATTTATTCAAACATTACTTATCATAAACACTTGACAAATCTTTTGCAAACAATGAACATTGGGAAAACAAGTAATCATGGCAGGTTACGCGTACCTTAACTTTCTCGGAAGTTGTGTATGCATAATCAAATATTCAGGAGTAAATATGGGAATCACTCAGCGTTTAGGGAACATTGGACGTTTGGAAATCAAAGTCATGTACCCGTTATACTTTATCATGAAAACACATTATTCATTGGTCAGTCTTGTGATCGTGTGAACAGTGGCAATATAGGTCACAATAGTGCATAGGTTTGATCTCCAAGTGGTCGATTGGTAGACAGGCCGTCACTAGATGTGGGATTCTAAAGTGATCGATTTAGAATACACGTGACCTATGGGGTTCTTAAGTGTTCGATTAAGAATCCGAAGGATCTCTTAAGTGTTCGATTAAGGATCCGAAGGATCTCCTAAGTGATCGATTAGGAATCCAAGAGATACTAAAGTACGCTTTAGAATTCTCTCATGGTACCCAAAGTGATCGATTTGGGTTACCATCAAGGAAATCAAGTAGCATAGTGTGGTCTTGTGTGGGGTCGATGTCAGGTCTTGTGTGATCATTATGCATCATTATCATTTTTCATCATGGCATGGTTACATATGATTCTTGGGTATCTTATACATATATCCTTGATACCGTTCCTCCTGCATGCATGGAAACAATAATTGGAATCTTTATACGAAACTCTTGCAGATTCAGTTGAGATGATAAGCATACCAAGCATAGTAGGATAAGTTGTAGGAGTGGTGGGTTAGCCGATGGTACACCCTATATATAAACCCCTACAACTTAGCCTAGTATGCTTGTGTAGGGCTTATCACTACAGTATTAGTTAACCTATGAATTCACTCATCTACTTTTTGTAGTTGACGTTTTATTACATGTTTTCAGGAAATGAAGCAGGAAGTAGCTAATAGCTGATAGAGGCCTTAGAGAGATGAAGGCTAGGCTAGGAGTTGTTTGGAAACTTGATATTTTGTATTAAAACAATTTGTTTCATGTTACCTGGATGATGTAATATTTGACAGTTTGGTTATGTTTATGCATTTAGACTTTTATACTATTGTGCTCAATCAATCACGACCTAGTCGCCACGCCTCGGTTTTCCGCCATTACGACCGGGGTGTGACAGATTGGTATCAGAGCCAATGGTTATAGGGAATTAGGAAACCGACCTAGACTATAACCTAGGACCCTTAACTCTAGATAATTCATGCATCACTATCACACGCCCACACTTATGTGCTTGCTATGTGCTTATGTGCTGCATCTTTAATTGTGTCTATCGTAGCGATGTATTCTTTGGCTATTCCTTATCCTGTTATTCTTATTCCCGGTATCATTCTTGCGCGTTCTTTTTCTTTTTCAGAATGCCTCCTCGTCGCTCGTCCGTTAATGCTGACCCTGCTGACCTCGCTGCCATCATAGCGCAGCAAATTGCAGCAGTTCTTCCGGGTCTGGTTAACAACCTAAGGCAAGAAGGAACCTCGGGTGCGCCACAAGCCCCAGAACCGAATCCTACTCTTCAGGCCGACAGGCTCTATAAGGCTTTTACTAACACTGGGCCTACGAGCTTTAATGGATCCGAGGGAGCTGCTGGTCTTCTCCAGTGGTTCGAGAAAGTCGAAGCTTCATTCAACATGTGCTCTTGCCCGGATGAACTCAGGGTCAAATTCGCGGCGAGTATGTTCCACAAACGGGCTCTCACGTGGTGGAATATCGAGATTAGAACCAGGGGGCGAGACGCGGTCTTAGCCTTGCCCTGGGCCGAGTTTGTTGAGCTAGTCACGCAGGAGTTCGTTCCGAGAACCGAACTCCAGAAATTGGAGGCTGAGTTTAGGGCGCACACGATGAAGGGCGCCGATCACATGAAGTACACGGAGAGATTTCATGAACTCTCCCTATTGGTGCCCCACATGGTTACCCCAGCTTCTCGCGCTGTCGAGCAATACATCAGCGGTCTTCCGGACTCTATGAGGGGCATTGCGGTTGCAGTTGACCCCACTACACTTAAGGCAGTGATCGATCTCACTGCCCGTTTGACCAGGGAACAGCTCAGGTCCGGTGTTTTGCATCAGGATAAGGGCAAATCTTCCGATGGGAAAGCGAAAAAGGGGAACAATAGGAAGCGGAAAGCGACCTACTTAACTGCGATCACTGGTGCTACGCCTATCAACTCCATGGCCCCCGTTTCAGCCGCAACAGTCCAGGGAAGACCGAGAAAGGAATATACTGGGCCGCATCCCAAGTGCAACTTATGTTCTTATCATCACCCAACAAGTGAGTTGTGCCGCAAGTGCACAAATTGTGGACGATTCGGACACCTGGTGGAGCGCTGCAGGAGTCCTGGCAACCAATTGGCTGTGGGGAATGCTAACCCTCAGCCTAACCCTGCTCGAGGCTGCTTCGAGTGTGGCGCGATGGACCATTACAGAAATCGATGCCCTCGCGTCACCAACGTTCCTCCGGCTCGCGGGAGGGCCTTCACCATTGGAGCTGCCGAAGCACGCCAAAACCCCGATGTTATTACTGGTACGTTTACTCTTAACAACAATTGGGTGTCTGTCCTATTTGATACAGGAGCTGATAGGAGTTTTGTCTCTTGCGAATTGGTTCCTTTGCTGAAATTAAAAATTTCCGAGTTGGAACCTGCCTTGGTTGTTGAACTTGCTAGTGGAGAGTCCACACAAGTGAGGTCTGTCATTCGATATTGCACCCTTACTCTTGTCACCACATCGTTCAGTATTGACCTTATACCTTTTCGTCTTGGAAGCTTCGATCTAGTTGTGGGAATGGACTGGCTGTCTAGCAATCGCGCGGAAGTAATCTGCGCCGAGAAACTTATTCGTATCCCTCTGTCTTCTGGTGAAATTCTAACCATTCAAGGGGATAGGTCGGGTGGATGCCTAAGAATCGTTTCTTGCTTAAAAGCCAGTCGGTACCTTCAAAAGAAGTATCCCGCATTTCTAGCCCGTGTTACTCTCAAGGAATCCAAAGTCAAGAGACTGCAGGACTTCCCTGTCGTGCGTGAATTTTCTGATGTTTTTCCCGATGAGCTGCCTGGACTTCCTCCTAGCAGGCAGGTGGAATTTCGTATCGATCTTATTCCTGGTGCTCTCCCTGTTGCTAAGTCTCCTTATCGTCTAGCTCCGCTGGAACTTCAAGAATTATCGAATCAGCTTCAAGAACTTCTTGGCAAGGGATTCATTCGCCCTAGCTCGTCTCCATGGGGAGCCCCAGTACTCTTCGTCAAAAAGAAGGATGGGACTTTCCGTATGTGCATTGACTATCGGGAGCTTAATAAACTGACCATCAAAAACCGGTACCCGTTACCGAGAATTGATGATCTCTTTGATCAGCTTCAGGGTGCTACGTTTTTCTCTAAGATCGATCTGCGTTCTGGTTACCATCAATTGCGTGTTCTGGAAGAGGATATCCCGAAAACTGCGTTCCGAACTCGTTACGGTCATTACGAGTTCATGGTTATGCCTTTTGGAATGACCAATGCCCCCGCTATTTTCATGGATCTGATGAATCGCGTTTGCCGTCCATATCTCGACCAGTTTGTCATTGTTTTCATAGACGATATTCTCATTTATTCTCGTTCGAGGACCGATCATGAGCTTCATCTCAGGCTTATTTTGGAGCTTCTCAGGAAGGAACAACTATATGCCAAGTTCTCCAAGTGCGAATTTTGGCTAAAGGAAGTTCAATTCTTGGGACATGTTATCAATGTCGACGGCATACACGTCGACCCTGCCAAGGTAGAAGCCATCAGAAATTGGGTAGCGCCTAAAACACCTACCGAAATCCGTTCATTTCTTGGATTGGCTGGTTACTACCGCCGATTTATCTCAAACTTCTCCAGGATTGCCTTGCCTTTGACCACTCTGACTCAGAAGGGAGAACCCTTCGTGTGGGGACGAGATCAAGAGGAAGCCTTCCAAACTCTGAAGAATAAACTTTGCCGTGCACCGATTCTATCGCTTCCGGAAGGTGACGATGACTTTACCGTTTATTGCGATGCTTCAAATCAAGGCCTCGGTTGCGTTTTAATGCAACGAGGGAAGGTCATCGCTTACGCTTCTCGACAACTCAAGGTGCACGAAAAGAACTACGCCACGCATGACCTCGAGTTGGGTGCTGTGGTGTTTGCCTTAAAAATCTGGAGACACTACCTGTACGGCACGAAGTGTGTCATCTATACCGACCACAAGAGCTTGCAGCACATCCTCCATCAGAAAGAGTTGAACATGAGGCAGCGACGCTGGGTCGAACTTCTCAGCGATTACGATTGTGAAATCCGCTACCACCCGGGAAAGGCTAATGTGGTGGCTGACGCATTGAGTCGTAAAGAAAGGACCCAGCTGCACTCTATTAGAATTCAATCCAATCTTCCCTCCTTAATTCGCGAAGCTCAGAATCAGGCGCTTGTGAATGGAGATCTCAAGGGCGTTTTGTCGTGTGGAGCCGAACAGAAATTCGAAACCAAGTTGGACGGCATCCTCTATTTTCTTGATCGAGCATGGATCCCAAACTCTGAGCCTCTTCGAACGCTTATTCTAAGTGAAGCCCACAAGTCCAGATACTCGATTCATCCCGGCAGCAGCAAAATGTATCAAGATCTTAAACCTCATTATTGGTGGCCCGGGATGAAGAAAGACATCGCTTTATACGTGATGAGATGTTTGACTTGTTCGCGAGTCAAGACAGAGCATCGAAGGCCGTCTGGGCTGCTTCAGCAACCTATTATTCCTCAGTGGAAGTGGGAAGAGTTAGCTATGGATTTCATCACCAAGCTACCGCGGACGCCTAGCGGTCATGACTCAATTTGGGTTATTGTGGACATTCTAACTAAATCCGCTCACTTTATCCCGGTTCGTGAGGACTACACTACGGAAAAGTTGGCGCGGGTATACATTCGTGAGATCGTTTCCCGTCATGGTGTGCCTAAGGGCATTACGTCTGATCGCGACAGCAGTTTTTCTTCCAGGTTCTGGAAATCTTTGCAAAAGGCCTTTGGGACAAGTGTGAAGCTTAGCTCTTCCTATCATCCAGAAACTGATGGGCAGAGCGAGAGGACCATACAAACCCTAGAGGACATGTTGAGAGCTTGTATCCTTGAATTCGGTAATAGTTGGGAAGCTCATCTGCCGCTGGCAGAATTTTCTTACAACAATAGTTACCACTCTTCTATTAAATGCGCGCCGTTTGAAGCTCTTTACGGTCGCAAGTGTCGCTCACCCTTGTGTTGGTCCGAGACCGGGGATTCACAGATCATCGGCCCGGAACTAATACAGGAAACAACCGATCAAATCGCTATCATTCAACAGCGACTCAAAGACGCCCGTTGTCGGCATAAGTACTACGCAGACAAACGACGCAAGCCACTCGAGTTTCAAGTTGGTGACCGTGTTCTGCTGAAAGTTTCCCCCTGGAAGGGCGTAGTCCGTTTCGGGAAGAAGGGAAAGTTCGCTCCTAGGTATGTTGGACCATTCAAAATCCTTGAAAGGATCGGACCAGTTGCCTATCGTCTTGAGCTGCCGCCGGAACTCGGTAGAGTTCACAATGTTTTTCATGTTTCGCAGTTAAAGAAGTGTCTTGTTGACGAGGCCCTTCTCATTCCCGTCGACGAGGTTCGAATTAACGACAATCTGCTTTTTGTTGAAGAACCCGTCGAAATCTTGGATCGCGAGGTCAAGAAGACCAAGCGTAGCCGCATACCGCTTGTGAATGTTCGATGGAATAACAAACGCGGACCCGAGTTTACATGGGAACGCGAAGATCAAATGAAGGAGAAATACCCTCATCTGTTCTCTTAGTCTCTATTCTTGTAATCTATTGTCTAGAAGTCAATATGACATTTGCAGCATGTATCAAATAATTGTGTTATTCAATGAATATCGTGTTGCCTTATTATGCTTATAAGTATTCTTTTATTTGCATCCACAAATTTGGCTACTCAGGGCTCATGCTGGGAGCACAAGTCATATCTACTCAATCATATGAATTTTGGGGAAATTTATACATTATTTAAGCCAAAAATTTGTCATTCATTCTTGCATTCATGGAGCATGGTTGTGTGTATGTGTGTGGTGTCGTGTCAAATTTTCTAGCCGCACACAATAGAGCTTATACATTGATACAAGGTGAGCTCGTAATTATAGTCCGGAATATAATTACATCAAGGTCACAGGTGTATACGTGTATAAGCAATATGCTATTGTGTAACTAGAAGTCGTGAACTCAAGGTTCGTGTAGAGAAATATTCGACAAAGGTTGAAGAAGTGGTGGGTTAGCCGCTGGTACACCCTATATATAAACCTCTTCGGCACGAGTTGAATATGTCTGAAGCGAAACCTGGAATTAGGGACTTATAGTTAGCGTGGCAGCTGTGAGACATTGAATTCAAGAATTACCGAGGGTAATATTCGCGGAAGATTGAAGGAGTGGTGGGTTAGCCGCTGGTACACCCTATATATAAACCCCTTCAATCCGAAATGAATATGTCTGATGTAAAGCTTGAGGATGATGCCTCGTAGTGGAAAATAGTGTGTCGTCCTGTGTGTCATTGATCTAATAGGAGTCGAAGGAAACACCCAAGTAAGGTTGAAGGAGTGGTGGGTTAGCCGCTGGTACACCCTATATATAAGCCCCTTCGGCTTGATTTGGGTGGTGCCTGAGACGAATATTAGAAGTGGTGGCGCATAGTGGTCATCATGGGATCATGTAATCTTAATCATCGATGCATCAAGTATACTAAAAAGCTAAATTTCGGGACGAAATTCCCCTAAGTTGGGGAGGATGTAACGCCCTGGAATTTGACTGGTAGACAAAAATCAAGGAATCATCGGAAACTATACACTTTGGGGTTCTGGACGATAAGTTCGGAACCCATATCATTGGAGAAATCTGCTTTTATCATTTGAAATGTTTATTTTATAAAACGACATTTACGCCTGGAAAATATTAATTTTTATGCTTTTGAAAAATAAAATGTTCTTATTTAAAAAAAAAAAAAAAAGATTTTAAATAATTATTCGGAAAATGGTTTATAAAAGTTTTGCTGAAAAAGTTTTAGTTTGTTTAAAAACTTATGAACTCGACTAGTCTTGACCCGTCGGTAGCCTAAACCCGAACCCGAGTCACCCGAGTATTTAAGCGGAAAATCAAGTATTCTTACACCATCTCTTTCATTTCCACCAACACTTCCCACCCAAACACTCCCACTTCTAGAGAGAGAGTAGTGAGAGAAAGTCATCCAATCTAAGATTCGAGTCCACCAATCTGTTTATCGTTGTTGTCGGTAAGATCTTCTTGAAAATCATACGTTTTTACAACCAAAACCCGCCCCGAATCGAGCAAAAACTCCGACTTTTGTGTCAAGTGTGTTCTTGGTCAAAAACCGTCATTTTTGGTGTCAAAATGCAAGCTTTTGTGTTTAAAAGTACTGGGAATCGATACCCCTTTCAATCCCGAGCATTTCCATGTCAAAAACTTCGATTTTGGGTCAAAAATCTGGAAAATCTGGAAAACCCGTGGGTATCTCCGTCGCCCAGCTTTCAGTCGATCGAATCAGTTCATTCGATCGAACCAGTCGATCGAATCAGTTCATTCGATCGAATGTGTCGATCGAACCAGTCCAGTCGACCGAATAGGAAAGCAACCGAATGGTCTCCAACTCATTCGACCGAATGAGCTTCGTATTCGATCGAACGTCTGTCTATTCGATCGAATGTGTTTCTATTCGATCGAATGTGTGTCTATTCGATCGAATGTGTGTCTAATCGATCGAATGTGTGTCTATTCGATCGAATGTGTTCCTATTCGATCGAATCAGGTCAGAACCAAGCTGTTTCGTCTTTAAAACCTAGTTTTTGCTCGAGATCGTGTAAGGCTTACACTCTTAGACTTAAACTGCGTTGTTAACTTATTATGTCCTTGTCTAGACTTAGAGGATCGACGTTTGACAGCACCCGACCGCCCTAGCAACCACACCTAGTCAACAAGGTGAGTTCATAGCCCCCATTTTTCTTTTAAAGCCTTTCAAATCATTGGGGGTGAAAACATGGTAAATGTACACGTTTTGACAAAACACATTTATTCAAACATTACTTATCATAAACACTTGACAAATCTTTTGCAAACAATGAACATTGGGAAAACAAGTAATCATGGCAGGTTACGCGTACCTTAACTTTCTCGGAAGTTGTGTATGCATAATCAAATATTCAGGAGTAAATATGGGAATCACTCAGCGTTTAGGGAACATTGGACGTTTGGAAATCAAAGTCATGTACCCGTTATACTTTATCATGAAAACACATTATTCATTGGTCAGTCTTGTGATCGTGTGAACAGTGGCAATATAGGTCACAATAGTGCATAGGTTTGATCTCCAAGTGGTCGATTGGTAGACAGGCCGTCACTAGATGTGGGATTCTAAAGTGATCGATTTAGAATACACGTGACCTATGGGGTTCTTAAGTGTTCGATTAAGAATCCGAAGGATCTCTTAAGTGTTCGATTAAGGATCCGAAGGATCTCCTAAGTGATCGATTAGGAATCCAAGAGATACTAAAGTACGCTTTAGAATTCTCTCATGGTACCCAAAGTGATCGATTTGGGTTACCATCAAGGAAATCAAGTAGCATAGTGTGGTCTTGTGTGGGGTCGATGTCAGGTCTTGTGTGATCATTATGCATCATTATCATTTTTCATCATGGCATGGTTACATATGATTCTTGGGTATCTTATACATATATCCTTGATACCGTTCCTCCTGCATGCATGGAAACAATAATTGGAATCTTTATACGAAACTCTTGCAGATTCAGTTGAGATGATAAGCATACCAAGCATAGTAGGATAAGTTGTAGGAGTGGTGGGTTAGCCGATGGTACACCCTATATATAAACCCCTACAACTTAGCCTAGTATGCTTGTGTAGGGCTTATCACTACAGTATTAGTTAACCTATGAATTCACTCATCTACTTTTTGTAGTTGACGTTTTATTACATGTTTTCAGGAAATGAAGCAGGAAGTAGCTAATAGCTGATAGAGGCCTTAGAGAGATGAAGGCTAGGCTAGGAGTTGTTTGGAAACTTGATATTTTGTATTAAAACAATTTGTTTCATGTTACCTGGATGATGTAATATTTGACAGTTTGGTTATGTTTATGCATTTAGACTTTTATACTATTGTGCTCAATCAATCACGACCTAGTCGCCACGCCTCGGTTTTCCGCCATTACGACCGGGGTGTGACATGTTGTTCAGAATAATAGGCCATTGTTCTGTCAGGAAATGAGAGAGCATGGTTTCACAGGAACGAGACTTCAGTTACTTCATGATATAACAGGGGCTTTCAGACCAGGTGTTCTTACAGCGTTAATGGGTATAAGTGGTGCTGGAAAAACAACAATTCTTGATGTTCTTGCCGGAAGGAAAACGAGTGGCATTGTTGAAGGAGAGATAAAGATTGAGGGGTATCCCAAAGTTCGAGATACCTTTGTTAGAGTTTCAGGTTACTGTGAGCAAGCTGATATACACTCTCCACAAATTACAGTTGAAGAATCAATTATATTTTCCGCATGGCTGCGTCTTCATCCTGGAATTGATTCAAAAACTAAATATGTAATGAGATATATTTATAGAATAATTTCAGGCATTTGACCATCAATATCTTTTCCAACTGTCGGCTATTTTTTCTTGTGGCATGTATAGAGATTCATAGACGAAATCTTGGAAACAGTTGAACTTAATGATATCAGAGATGCCTTGGTCGGCATTCCAGGAGTTAATGGTCTATCAACAGAGCAACGCAAGCGCCTCACGCTTGCTGTTGAAGTTGTGGCCAACCCCTCTATCATTTTCATGGATGAGCCCACTACTGGACTGGATGCCAGGTCAGCTGCCATCGTCATGCGGGCGGTGAAGAATATTGTTGAAACAGGACGAACAGTTGTCTGTACAATTCACCAACCAAGTATTGACATATTTGAGGCCTTTGATGAGGTAAATTGAGACATTTAAATAATTTTCTTTCTTCAAAGATGTTATATACTTCCTTATCCATGTTCATGCAGTTAATCTTGTTGAAAAATGGAGGGAGAATGATCTACTATGGGCCACTAGGTTGCAATTCAAGTAAAGTTATTGAATTCTTTGAGGTTAGTTGAGCTAAAAAAATAGCATGATTTGGTTTGCCACTCATATCTTACTAAGAAAATTATAACACAAGTATATCTTATTCTCATTCGAAATGCTTTACTACAGGGCATCTCAGGGGTGCCAAAGGTTAGAGACAATTATAATCCAGCAACATGGATGTTAGAGGTTGCTTCATCATCAATGGAAGTTGAACTTGGAGTTGATTTTGGACAAATCTATTCTACTTCAAATTTAAATCAGTAAGTTAAACCTTGAAACTTGTTAACTGATGGTAGCCGACCATTTGTAGCCCATTATTCATAAGGTTTGGTTTTTGTTTTTTTTTTCTGATTACTTTCATGTGTTTTTCTACTATATTAGGAGCAATAAAGACCTTGTGAACTCATTAAGTAAACCACCTCCTGTATCAAAAGATTTGCACTTTCCAACACGTTTCCCGCAAACTGGTTGGAGTCAGTTCAAGGCCTGCTTATGGAAACAACGGTTGTCATACTGGAGAAGTCCTTCCTACAACTTGATGCGTGCCTTGCATGTGCTTTTTGCTTCGTTTATCTTCGGGCTACTCTTCTGGGATCAAGGGAGGAAAATGTAAGCTCAAATACTCATGCATTTCATGAGTTTCTTGCGTTCTTATTGCATAGTTTGATGCCTGGTAACACTCTAATTACAAATCCATGAAAAAGAGGCACACGGTAAAATATAAAAATAAAAAGATTGATCTCTTGACACCATGATAGAACCCCGAAACTTAAACAAGAAATTAAAGGATAGTTGGCCCGATTCGAGATGGGCTAGTCTCCGGTTAGCCGATTCGAGGTGGCGATTCTCCAAATACAAGGTTAACAAACCCTAATATTTTTAATATATAAAACATGGATATCTTATAAACCAGAACAAGCACATATATATATACTAGTTGGAAACCCGCGCAGTGCTGCGGCGACGATAAAATCTTGACTTTTAAAAGCCAAACCTATATCCAAAAGAAAAAAAAACTACACTCTAGTAAAGCTTAGGTTGACAACAAACGCCTAGCAAAATATAAAAACATTTTTAGATACAAGTCATTACCATTTCTCCCATTCCCATAACCAAATTCACCATCTTGTTTGTAACTGTAACAGAGAAACAAAATATTTTTGAACATAGAATATTGGCTCCCTAAACAAACCAGTCTAAGACAGTTGACCTTCTTTTCTCTCATTCCCATAACCAAATTCACCATCTTGTTTGTAACCGTAACAGAGAAACAAAAATTTTTTGAACATAGAATATTGACTCCCTAAACAAACCAGTCTAAGACAGTTGACCTTCTTTTCTCTCATTCCCATAACCAAATTCACCATCTTGTTTGTAACTGTAACAGAGAAACAAAATATTTTTGAACATAGAATATTGGCTCCCTAAACAAACCATTCTAAGACAGTTGACCTTCTTTTCTCTCATTCCCATAACCAAATTCACCATCTTGTTTGTAACCGTAACAGAGAAACAAAAATTTTTTGAACATAGAATATTGACTCCCTAAACAAACCAGTCTAAGACAGTTGACCTTCTTTTCTCTCATTCCCATAACCAAATTCACCATCTTGTTTGTAACTGTAACAGAGAAACAAAATATTTTTGAACATAGAATATTGGCTCCCTAAACAAACCAGTCTAAGACAGTTGACCTTCTTTTCTCTCATTCCCATAACCAAATTCACCATCTTGTTTGTAACCGTAACAGAGAAACAAAAATTTTTTGAACATAGAATATTGACTCCCTAAACAAACCAGTCTAAGACAGTTGACCTTCTTTTCTCTCATTCCCATAACCAAATTCACCATCTTGTTTGTAACTGTAACAGAGAAACAAAATATTTTTGAACATAGAATATTGGCTCCCTAAACAAACCAGTCTAAGACAGTTGACCTTCTTTTCTCTCATTCCCATAACCAAATTCACCATCTTGTTTGTAACCGTAATAGAGAAACAAAAATTTTTTCAACATAGAATATTGACTCCCTAAACAAACCAGTCTAAGACAGTTGACCTTCTTTTCTCTCATTCCCATAACCAAATTCACCATCTTGTTTGTAACTGTAACAGAGAAACAAAATATTTTTGAACATAGAATATTGGCTCCCTAAACAAACCAGTCTAAGACAGTTGACCTTCTTTTCTCTCATTCCCATAAACAAATTCACCATCTTGTTTGTAACCGTAACAGAGAAACAAAAATTTTTTGAACATAGAATATTGGCTCCCTAAACAAACCAGTCTAAGACAGTTGACCTTCTTTTGCGTCAAGATTCTGCAATATCTCAACAAACATGCATCAAAACTTCACAACGAACCTACAATTATAATAAAAAAAAGATTCACTATTTACATCATTTTGTGTGGGCAATGTGAGAGGTGTGTAAGTTTACATCATTTATAACTGCAACTCTTTTCACTTGCAGAAAGCATTAAACAGTCCACTAATGCCTATAACCACCATAACGATTCACATATTGACCCATTTTGTTCATTTGTTTATAAAAAACTAATAATTTATTAAAAAAAAGCTATTTTTGGTGGTAATATGCATTTACACATTGGGCAATTAAAACCATTGATCCGTTGCCTTTTTAGCTTTGTTTTGTTTCTATTTACTAATTTGTGTAACAGGTCAAAGTAGATTAGGCTAGGTTAGGTTGACCCAAATAGTTTTGGGTACATTTGTCTATAAATAATTAATATTTGTTTCATATATCTCGGGGGTTGTATGCAAAAAAATAAAACCGAACCAATACAACCGGTTGTGATGTTTCTTAATGGGTTGGAAAAACGAAACCTGATTAAATGGGGAACATGTTAAATAGGTAGAAAGCAACCCAAATTCGACCCTACTTGACTCAAAGATTCATATTATACATGTAATAATGTTTAACACTAAAGCATTATTATTTAAAAATATGGACAAAAAGAGTTTTGTGTTCAACCAAACACGATTCAACCCATACTAAATACGAAGTCTTTCAACCTAAATCCGTTTTGACAACTCAACCTCTAATGTGTAAAAAGTAAATATTTAATGTGAAAATGTCTTCTGAAAAGTCAACTTGCTATAGTAATAAGTAATACTACCTCCGTCCCATTATAAGTGTCCTAGTTTGATTTTCAAGTCTTTCTTGTTTAACTTTGACCGACAATATTTTTGTTTGTGTTATATAATATTGATGTAAAATATATGAATGGATTGGGTTTTAAATGTATTTTACATTGATATAATTTTCATTAAGTATTATAGACACGAACAAAAATATTTACGGTCAAGGTTGTAAAAGAAAGACTTTAAAAGTCAAACTATGACACTTATAATGGGACGGAGGGAGTAACTAATAAGAAACTGATAATTTAAAGGTAAATGGCATTAGACTTTACCTGATTTGATTTTTCTGTTAAATGATCAAATTATTACTATAACTTCGAACAACAGTATCATATCCAAACATCAAACGATATTTTTACGAATTCCAAGTACATGTAGGCTGTAGCATAAATGATGAAATAAAAAAGATATGTAGGTCTCATGCAAAGTGTCCCGCTAACTCTAAGTTGCATTCTTTTTAACTGGTAGGGATACTAAATAATAACAATAATTGTTTTTTTTTCTTTTCACTGTAACTTTAAAAATGAAAACAAATAGAGAAAATGGACAGCAAAGTATATTAGGTAGTTACATACCTAATCCTAGGAGCTCCTATTATAGTATCCTTCTAACATCTTTAATAACATCCATAGTAACAGATAGTAATTACATACGGTTAAAGTAATTCCAACCAATTTTATATCTAATAGGTCAAGTGGGTTATGCTAAAATATTTAAATAAAAAGAATACAGGTCAAATGGGTTAAGTTAAATATATTTAACTAAAAATCATATGTACTTCTCCAGGGTAGCCAAGAAGTAGTTGTTGATCACTGGAACCGACAATAAGCTCACATAAGTGTACCTGCATAAAAGTGCACATTTATAGACGTTGTGGTTTCAAATAATAAATCAAAGAAAAATGCAATGAATATAACAAGTGTGTCTCATGCTTTCTAAGTTAGGATGTATGTAAGCAAACAGATCTACCTATAATTCAAACAGAGAGTATAGCCAAAACAATATTTCCGAACTCAAAACAGATACAGTTCCTAAAATTTATTAACATCCATATTTGTTGCTATTAATAGTATGTTAAATTATTAATTCTTACAAAACATATATACTTATATAAATAACAAAATGATTACAAGATCAAGTGAGGTCATTTACCGTCAATGTTTGACCAGTTCCAGAAGCATTAGTGAATAAATACAAACCTAAAATAAAAAAGGATAAATAAATCAAATGAAAAGTAATTTGTTTTTAATTATAAATTAGTAAAACATGAATACCTCTCAACATCATATAGGAGATCATATAAAGGCAAGCCATAGTTAATGCTATTAAGCTAAAAAAATATTCATATCGACTTTGAAGAGATATGATAACATGACAACACACCTTCAAATTCTTCTAATGAAGTGCATTTTAGTCTTAGCTTCTATAGTAATGTCACCTATAGTTCAACAATATCACTTTCAAACTATATTATTATAATAAAAATCAATTTTTACTAAGTAATTTTATGCATTCTGAATACACTTTTGACACATTTGGTCTGTTTTTAACAATAAGCATGATGAATCATGGAGTTGTAATAGAAAATATCAATAGGAAGAAGCAACATATAAACAGTTCTGATCGATTAAAACCTTAAAATTGGGATGACTGGAAGATCAGTTTATGAACTGAACTGACCTAATTTGCACATAGCCTTCTGAAAATTTAATCCCCCAAGGCTGATTGAAGACCTGAATAACTGCACAAACAAATTTCTTAAGCAATTCGATTTCATAGTATATATGTCATTTGTCGTCAAGTGAGGGTTTACCTGAATTCGATTTCACAAATTGAAACAAAAAGAATCAAAATATGTTGCAACTGCCTGAGATAAAACAACCAACAAATAGTCGACTCTCTACTAACCAAATCGATAATTTGGTCATTATTAATCAATTCACCACAAAAATTCAGCAATTTGATTCAATAGAGCACGCGAACGCCAAAAAAAATCCCTAATTTAAGATGAAAGGCAAAAATGAAATACAAGTTCTTGTTGGATAAATTTATTAGAATTTGGGTGGTTTCAAGTAGCAACTATTCAGGAGGAGTACGTGGAACCGAAAACTAGAAGAGATAAAATAAACAACATAATAATTAATAAGATAACTGCAGAATTTAAGTATTAAACTATAAATACCTACGTTTTGAGACACTTGTACTTCAATGCTTTATTGACTTGTACACTATAATTAACACATCGGATTTGAAAGTTTTTTATATCGTTGACAAAAATATACACGTCGCAACGGTAAGATCGGTGATTTTTTTAACATAATATATTAAAATATATTGAAAGAATAATAATTATAAATAAAGTTGTCAAATATTTAAAATGTTAAAGATGAAGGGGTAAACTTGTAAGTTTTTTTAAAATTAACAAAAGATAACTAAACTTAAAGGAGTAAAGTTGTAATTATTATAAACAAAATTCAAAACACGTGAGATTTAGTTTCTAAATTATCATTCCGTCCCTCTTTGAAGTTGTACCATATGTTTAATAAATTGTAAATCTCTAAAAATCATACTCTTACTTTTGCCCATAACTCCTGCATTATATATAGAAGATATATATATATATATATATATATATATATATATATATATATATATATATATATATATATTTGAAAATTAATCGGATTAATCGCTGCATATATATAAACTTAAATGCCTAATAACCGCTGCATTTATTTTTAAATCTTAGCTCTTCATCTTCCGACTACCCTTATTGCTCATTAACTGTAATGACCCATTTGATTTATCCTCTTGACCCACCCATATTGAGTTGGGTATGTAACACACCATTTGGACTCTCTCTCTCTCTCCCTCCCTCCCTCCCTCCCTCTCTCTCTCCAGTCATTTGGTTCTTTTATTGGAATTGGTGTATGTTATTGTAAGAGAATCTAGAGAGGAATATATAGGATGTTGGTAATATTGTTTTATATTTTTCAGAAAAGTAAACAAGCATCACATGAAAAATTATGTAAAAGCCGTGTGAAGAAACACAACACCATTATTTATAGTTAAAAAATTTTGGAGATAGATTTTTCATCTTTCTTGATGCTGATATTTGATCTTCAATATAGTGGTCTACACAAGTTCTAACGTTTAAAATTAACATCTAAATTATTCATATTGCAAATGAAAAAACTTGTTAGAAACATTATGGACAAGTTTATCAAGCATCAAAACTTGAGTTGTGCTTATGTAAGTTCCGGCTATTATATATTCTACTAATATCGGCATCCTAATAGAGTTCACGCATCTGCACCAGCAAATACATTATAAATGATGAGGATTTTGTACATCAAATTTTTCATTGTTTCCTGGATTTTCAATTAATATGTTCATTATCTCCTAACAACCATTAATTAGTTAGTTCTTTTGAAATGTGTACGTGTAATATAGCATGCATTTAACGAGATGGCTTAATAGAAGTTCCTAGCTGACCTTATGTAGTTAGAGATCAACTCTTGAATCATGTGATACTATATATCCTTCCTTTCATGTTAAAATAGCCCCCAAAGTCTATTCAATATACTTGGATCCATCTACTCTGTTGTACTTTTCAGTGGCATAAATAATTATTCTTCAGTTATTTCACATGTTTCAATGGAGCGAACTGTTCTGTATAGAGAAAGATTTTCTGGTATGTATGCATCATGGACTTATGCACTCGCGCAGGTATTAAAACATCAATCTTTCTCATTTTTCTTTGTGTCGGGATTAACATAAGTTACTTCATAAACTAGTTTAATTTTATCTTAGATTCAACCTAGGGTATTAGTAAAGCTGGCAATTTTAATCCATATCTACATAATCGGGTCAGTTCAGGTTGTATACTGATTAATCATGGGTCAAACACTGAAACCAGCTAGCTAAAAATGAAGCCTACCGAAACAGGTCAAAATCGGTTATCTTGTATTCAAATTAATGTTTGCAATATCCATTAATGTTTTTACTTAAAAGAAATTATCTTATGATTCAAACAATGTAAACTATATATCATATGTAACATTTAATATATTTACAAAATACAAAAAACATAAAATAAAATAAAAGAATTAAGCTAGCATTTTGCCTTGAACCCATTTTGAGTCGAAACCAGCCCATCCAACTTGCTTATTTTTCTCTGATAGTTGGAAATCACAAGATAAATATCTATGTATATTGAACCATATTATACCCGCTGAAAGTAGTTCTGTTTTATTTTGTCTTGAAGGTGGCAGTTGAGTTTCCATATCTCTTCGTGCAAGCACTTGCTTTCGTTTGCATAACATATCCAATGATCGGATATTCTTGGTCAACATACAAGATTTTTTGCTACTTTTATGCATTCTTGTGCACATTAATGTACTTCACCTATTTGGGAATGTTGCTTGTTGCCATCACACCAAGCTTTCCTGTTGCTGCTATTTTACAATCTGCCTTTTACATAATATTTAACTTATTTTCCGGATTTTTAATTCCCAAGCCGGTAAGTCTTGTTGACTCTTTAACTTCGTTTTTATTTATTATTTTACTTGTTATGTACTATTTATTATTTTATTTTATTTCTTGCAGAAAATTCCCAATTGGTGGTTATGGTTGTACTATATGACTCCTACTTCATGGTCACTTAATGCAATGCTTACTTCTCAGTTTGGAGACATGAAGATGAAAATTGTTGTTTTTGAGGAAATTAAATCCGTTGAAGACTTCTTAAGAGATTATTTCGGGTATGATCATGAACAGTTATCACTCATTTTTGTTGTTCTTACTCTATGGCCGATCGTTCTTGTTATTTTGTTTGCATATTGTATAGCAAAACTGAACTTCCAAAGAAGGTAACATTTGAAGTTGAAGTCAAGCATGTACATATCATTGTAAATTCTGTAAGGACCATATGAACTATTAAATTATATAAGTGAATAATCGGGTGTCTGGTTGGATATCTTGTTCCAGCCATGGTTGTTGATCATATGGCATACATATCTTTTGTTGTGTTGTTCAACGATATTGACTTAGCAAGCACAACAAATAAAAATAGACGGATTTAAATACTAAAATAAAATTGAAATGGGAGGATAATGGAGATGATATGTAGTGTCAAACGACAAGCATCTCATGTTAAGGAAATAAAAAAGTTCTCAAATTGGAAGAAAGAAGAAAGTGGAGTCATTCCACATGGGTATAAATAGGAAGGAGAAATTCCTCCCACGTTGATAAATTACAAAACTTGTGAGCTTCTTATAATAAGATGAGTTCGCATAATATAGCCAGATTTTATTTCTTCAAATTCAAGAGTGAAATCGGGTTGAATGCGGTGCTAGAAAAGGGAGCTTGGATGGTTAATAATGAACCCATTTTTCTCAATATATGGAAACCGGGCTTATGTCTTGAGAAAGTTGAACCATCGGCTATACATTTGTGGGTTACCATGCATAATGTTCCTATGGAATTATGGATGGAAAAGGGTATGAGCAAACTCTTTAGTGGCATTGGTGTTCCTCGGTTGTTGGATAAAATTACTCAACCTCGTGTGGTAGGTAACACTGGTAAAATGGGGCATGCCCGTATATTGGTTGAAGCAAAGGCCACCTCTAACTTACCGGATGAAGTTGAGGTGGAATAACCAGCCAGTCCAAACAATATTGCTCGTATAGGTGTTTTGAAGGATTCCTACCAATGGAAACCCGCTACATGTTCCCACTGTTGTGTGTTTGGCCACTCGTTTAAACTTTGTAATAAAATGCCTCATGCTGAGGAAGAGATTGCAGAGAAGGCTGCCAAAGAGCATTCATTAAAAAACACATATCATTGTTGAATCTCTAGCTAGTGATAAATTGGTCGATTTTACCCTTGTTTTTTGAAAGAGCCGAAAAGGTAATGGTACCACTAACAGGCCACCTAATCATGCTCTGACGTCATAAAGAGTTTGTCCTTATATTCGTGGCAGTACTACAGGTAATATATTGTTGGGGAAAAGTGATAATGAGAAACCGGTTTCAAGTAAGGATAAAAATTCGGGTATGAGTACACGAGTGGTGCTAACAAGATTAAGACGGGATTTAACTATTCTCGGGCTATTCATGGGCCAATTGGCCAAAATAACATATTTGAAGTGCTCTCTAATCTTATTGATGCAAGTAATCGGGTTGATGAGGAACCAGACTCGTCTTTTCAGTAATGAACTATAGTTCTAGTGTTAAACTTAAAAAATTGGTGGCTGAAAATGTCAAAATTAACCAGCCGGATCATATGGTGTTGGAGGAGATTGTTGATAATCGTATGCTTGAAGAGCATCTCCGAGATGACGGGCTGAGTGAGGAAGGGCTTGATGAGTCTCAAGATGCTGTTAAGATTGTCCTATGGCCTATGACCATACAAAGAAGAAGGTTGATGCAACGATTAGGTTGGCTCGTGACTTAGGGATGAATCTCGAGAGCATAGAAGATCTTGTTTGCAAGACTATAGAAGAAGAAAGGTTTAAGCCATATGTTGATTGTCACACCCCGACCAAAGGCGGCGGATCATGCCGGGGTGCAACGATTGCTCATAAGCGCATGACACTATTTAAAGCGACAATATTTAACAAACTCATTTCATTTCACAACATCGAAAATGTCACATAACAATATTCATAAGTCAAATACAACAATGTATAACAAAATATAGCAAATCAAATATTGTTCATTTTTGCTAATATGCTAGAGGTATTTGTGACGTTTTCTTCTCCAAACTCCATAATCAACCTAGATGCAAACCTGTAACATTTCATAAGATAAAGTTTATCAACACAAAAGTTGGTGAGCAATTCATAAGTTTGAGCAAATAAGTAAATAGTAAGAAAAGCCACACAACTTGTATATGAAACAATAAATAAAAGCAATAACTTGGATAAATAGATAAAATCGCTAATAGAATTACGTTAGCGACACCTTACTATAAGGGGATGCCAAATAGTCTAGGATTTTATAGTTATCGTTAATTGCATTACGTTAACGACACCTTGCTATAAGGGGATGCCAAATAGTCTAGGATTTATTGATCAACATAACCAACCAAGAGCGATAAACACATAAGCATATAATCAAAGAACACCAAATCGAGCATTTATTTAAGTAAGGGATACAATAACGTTTGTGGTTTAAGACCCAAGTATAAAACATTTAGTTTAGATAAGATGAAATGTCACCCCCAAAACAAAAGATGGAAAACGGGGTATGAAAGTACTCACGTTCAAGTAATAAACTTGAAGTATGACAATTTAGAGATTTGCCGGAACGACGAGTTTAACGTTTGAAGCCTAAATAAAAGAAAGTCTTGGATTTAGAAAGGTTGTCTTGAAAGTCTATTAATAAAGTAAATGTTGCGAAATGTAAACAATTAAAGTTCAAGGTTTAAAACATAACTATTTAAGAATTTATAAATAATAACCCTTTAAAAATGTAAGTTTGCTCGAAATCGGGTAAAAGTATCTAACCTTAACATTTACTTAACCTATGTTAAGTAATAAGGTGGGAAAAATGCAAAAGTGCAAGTTCCTTTGGGATAAAGATACTAAAACGGGTCTTTAACGAGTGTTCGGGTTGTTGGTTTGGGTCTTGGTAATTGGTCAAACTCAAAGTCAAATTTCCAAAATAATGAATGTTATGAGATAACTCAATAAAACTTAATAAGACTTAACCAAGTATGTAGTTCTATTGTTTTAGAACTAACAACGCACGTTAAGCGAGTGCTCGGTTTTGTCGGTCCAAACTATGTTATGATATCAAGTTAGATCCAACAATTCCAGGTACTTAAGAAAATAATTAAAATCAGTTTGTAAACTATTTTTAAAGAAATATACAAGTCTTGATAGCTAAAAACACACTTGTGTGTCTTTATCGAGTAAAAATCGGATTGGTTAGGTTTCCATCTCACAACAAGTTCATAGATGGTTTCCACATGCCCAAATATCAAAAATCTTGTATAATAATGTACAAATGAAAATACTTAAGTTTTACAACCAAAAAGTTAACAACAAAATCTTTAAACAAAAGTTCGATTTGGTTCGGTTTCCATCTCACAATAGATGGTTTCCACATGACCAAATAACCAAGAACTTGTAAATATGACAAACAAACTAAAATGAACAGAAGTTAAGCAAGATTAATATGTATAAACAAGTTATATAGATATTATATATATCAAGAACACGAAGTCCTCAATGAAGCCTTGCCTTACGAGGTCCGAAACCTCACCGACCGGAATCGGAGAAGTAACTACCAAAGGTAACAAGGGGTATTATATTATATATATGTTTCACCACCATAAACAACTATTAATAAGACCATATTAACTAATTATAATGAAAGATTGAACACAGTTTGACTTTTGGAAGTCAAACCTTTAAGAACACTAATAATAACAACCTTGAATCTTTGATGTTTGAGAGTGTTTTTGGAGTATGAGCAGGTGTAAAATGAAGGAGATGGTGGTGTATTTATAGGGTAATGTTGGTGGTCAAATATGGGTGTGAAACACAAGAGTTTTCATGCAAAAAGGGTCAAGACAAGACACAAAACAACAAAAACTCGTTAATAATGTGCAGACAGGTCTAGGCGCCGCGCGACCTCCTTTCATGCCCTGGCCGCGCGGCGCGGCGTGCCTAGGGGTGTTGGCCCAGCTCGTCTAGTGTGATTCGTTATGCATCCAGAAGTTTGTTTTTGATGTATTTTGATCGTTTTAAAGCCGTTTTTGAATCCATAAAAGGGGTTTTTCAAATTGAACAAATGGGAATGATTTGGTAACATAAAAATCCAATATTTTATATATCATGAGTTTTACAAAACGGGTCGGTTTACAATATAAAACAATACAAATATGAATACAATCGAGACCCAAAATTGACAAATGTCACATTGATCACATGACGGGAACACTGATGGGTTTAACGACATTAGTGAATTTGGGTTTAATTGCAAGTGAAATTAAACCGCAGGGACGAAAATCGCAAATTTGAAACTATTGGACTAATACCACGGATTTGGATAAACCACTGAGAGATCTTGAGCTATAGTCGATTGATCAAGTCATATCAATTAACAAACGGATCTAGTTATATGATATGCGTAATTGTATAATAGGTTAATTTGTGAACGAAGTGTGTGATTAAATTGGAAGAGTAATGACTTAGAGAGAGAATACTCTAAACACACTTATATTATACAGGCTAGATTAGCCTATATATAGAAGACGATTGCACGCTAGATTAGCCTATATATAGATTAGCGTTCATTCGTCTTCATTACATTAAATAACAAAATGGTATAGCGAATGACTCATTCGCTATACCCCATTCGTCAACATTCCATGACGAATGGATATGTATCAATAACGATTAAGGTCCATTCATTAAACATCCATAACGAGTGGACATGAATAACAAATTAACTATCATTCGTTAAGCAGACTTAATGAATGACTGCTTAACATTAAACGAATGGGCTTGTAATTACTAAAATACCCTTACATTGTAATAACAATAAATACAAATGATTACAAAGACTCGAGACGACCAAAACCGTGCACTAACAAACACTCCCTCGTCTCGTGCTCTTTATCTTTAACTTACTTGAACCTCTTTGATTTCCAGTCAGCATAACTATGAACTCCAGACGCGTGAAAAACACGAACAACGCGTTAGAATTGTATAGTGCGGTCATAATCTTCATGTCTTGCAAAGAGGATCTTGTTCTCGAACAGCAACGCGTTTTCTGTCTCGGATAAATTAACGAGCCACATTGGGTCTATGACGCGTATAAAATTAGTCTTGAGCCCTTCGCTCAAAACAATGATTGCCTCACCCATTTTTTTGTCGTAGTACCATCGATTAAATTACAGATGGAGAACTTGCGGAAAGGTCTTCACCGTTACTCGCTTCATAATCTTAGGCGACTTTACTTTAAGTACGAGTTTTCTCCAACCAGTACGAGGATCAATCACATTGATGTATTTCCTAGTTGGCACCTACAGTTTAAAGAATTTAAACCCGTGGTTGACCTCAAAGAAAAGATGTTGGTAAAACCATCCTGCTAATTGATTTCTACCACGGTTAATGAATGGCCGATTAGCGAGCGTCCGCATATCCCAACTTGGCAGTGAGAGAACGTCAGTAATATATAGAAAGTATTGAATGTTGTTCTCCCACTTGATAATACATACCCGCAACTCTGAATCATATAACCAAGAGACGATGTCACCTTTGACTGTTTGCACGACCTTCAACGTAGTCTTCTTATTAGTTTTGGCTCGTGCACTGACATCCAGATTGTGCTCTTGATCAACATACCGATAAGCCTCAATAACCTTTGAGGTCAAGGACTTCTTGTGATTTCTGAACCATCCCTCAGCATCATGATCCAACGAACTCGACCTCTCAGCTGATACTTTACTCTTCTTCTTGGTTGTCTTCTCGAGATGATCTTCGGCAGCTTTGACGTACTCTTCTGTAAACGTTGGAATACCTTGATCAACATTTGAACGTGTCTAAAGATCAGGGTATTTCTCTGTCATAACGTCTTCAATCTCAATCTCCTCGTCTTTATTAATAAACGACATATTCCCATGTGGAATACTCGTGTCAAACTGGACTTCATCATCATTAAATACCTCAACATCTTCCTCAGCCTCTAATGCGTCCAGCTCTTCATCATTCAACCCCAGTAATAAAGAAATCTGATCACGAGACAGGGCATGATCAACAAACTCACCCTCTGATGACCGTCGTTTGAGTCATGCAAAAACCTAATTAACCTAAGTAGCTAGGATAAGTAAGGTATCGTATCCACCAGAAGTATGTGGTCAATGCAAATCGTGTAAACAAGTTCAATATTATGAAGTAGCAAGTTTTAGTGCTGATCACACAAGCAAATAGTTTAGTTTATAATTAGCAAACGAACAAGTAAACAAGTTTCAATCAAATAGTAAAAGCAAATCGCACCTGGGACTTCAAGTAAGCAACTTACAGTAATCTCACGCAACCTAACAGATTAATCATTAACGGTTAACTATAGACTGATCAACTATAAAAAACCTTAGGCATCAATAATCGCTTTACACACGGCACTGGTTATCAAACAGTCCCTGCCATTGTGACTCAGTTAAGGGCAGTTATATGCTTTATCATATTCAACCTAATCAAACAACCTTATGATCAATTATTATAGCAACTGGTAACTAATCGTTCAGATCAACATAAACCTAAACCGATTAAACACACAGAAATACTTGTTGGAACCCGAATAAACAATCGTATCAATCTAATAACTATAACACTAACAGATCTCAGATCTGTGGATAATCGATTAATACGTTTATATAGATCTAGCTCATACTTACCTTAGATTCAGTGTTGTATGTGTTTATATATTATCAGTATATATGTATATCAATTGTTTGTATAATGTTAGGTTGAAGATCGAGAGAGCGATTGGACTGGGATTCGATAATTAACTCTCAAAACTTTTTTTATTAACAGTGAACAGTGTTCAATATATATAGAAGATAGGTCTGGTTCGCTAACATCCCCTAGCGAACCAGACACTACTTCGTTACATACATTAATTAGACGAAACACCCCCTGATTCGTTAACATCCCCTAACGAATCAGGAGGGAATACACTTAATGTCTTAGTTCGCTAACATCCCCTAGCGAACTAGACTTTACACATAACGAACTAGATAATAATTAATCTAATTATTACATTAAATAATAAACAAAACGTTAACGACAGTTACAAAGACTCAAGACGCAAAACCATGACTAATAGACACCCCCTCGTCTGAGCTCTTTGCCTTTAAATTATTTGAAGCGCTTGGACTGCCAGTCTCTGCAACTATGAATTCCATGCTCATGACATACACGAACAACTCGTTGGAATTGCATAGCCAGGTCGTAGTCTTCTTGGCGCTCGAACAAAATTTGCTTCCTATGGAGCACGTCATTATCTGTCTCTGATAAATTAACCAACCACATCGGGTCGATTATCTTGATGAGCTCAGTCTTCAGTCCTCTACCAAGAACAATGACGGCCTCGCCAGTACGATTTTCATAGTACCAGCGGTTGAATGAGAGATGCATATTTCGAGGTATCGTCTTCACAGGAACCTTTTTCATCGTCTTCAGCGGCTTCACCCTCAGGACAAGTTTTCTCCAGCCAGTCCTCGGATCAATCTCGTCAACACGTTTACACCTAAGGACCTGAGGCTTGAAGAACTTGAAGCCATGATTGACCTCGAACAGTAAGTGTTGGTGAAACCACTCAACTGTTCGGTAACCCCCACGATTGATAAATGGACGTCTCGCGAGGGTATGAACATCCTAACATGGTAAAGTAAGAACGTCCTTCATCGTTTCGTAGTACTGGACCCCCTTCTCCCACTTAACTATACATACTTTAAGCTCAGAATCATAGAGCCATGAGACAATATCACCATGTACCTTGGAAACAGTCTTGAAGAAGGTCACTTGGTTTTCTTTAACCCATGCAGCAACAGTGTCTTTACGTTCTTGATCAACGTATCGATACGCACTGATGATTTTACCCACTTTCTGACGTTTGAACCATCTTGCAATATCATCATCAGTTATGACTTCAAGTGACTGAACTGTCCGCTTACACTTCAACACCTTTTCCAATTCATCTTCTGTCGCTTTAACTGTATGTTCATCAAATACCGAAGCACCTTGATCAACATTAGTGTGTTGAAACAAGTCCGGATACTCCTCAGCAGTTACATCTTCCATCTCAACATCCTCATCTTCATAAATAAAGTCCGTATTCATCTGAATTGACGGATCATCTGATATACCTTCCTCATTCACCACCTCGACATCAGGCTCAGTTTCTAACACGGTTAATTGTTCGTCATTAAGCCCAAGCAATATGGAAATCTGCTCCCGTGTCAGAGACCTCTCCACAAACTTCCCAACCTTTATCTCATCCCTGTTAACCACACTTTTAACCACCCCCGATCCATCCACAAATATCACAGTATTAGCCGCAATCATCTCCATTGGTTTAGCAGCAGTTGGATCTTGATATATAATAATCTGTTTACCCGAGTCTTCACCGCCACTAGTACCAGCACCGGAAGATGAACCATGCGATTGTTTAGGCTCACCTCCTGCACCAGAATCATCAGGGTCTTTATCATCATCTTTGATTTTCTTTAGGGCATCTTCTTTGCATGTCAGTTGAAGGATTAACTCCTCTTGTTCCTTTAATTTCACCCCCTGAGACTCAACAATCGTACGAAACGACTTAGTATCTTTCTGACAAAATGAGATATAACTCATCAACCGTCGTTGATTCTCCATAAGTCTTTCTTGATTCTGACGATCAGCTGTCACTTGATTTTCATATAGGTGGAGAATATTCAACAGCATCTCAGTCTGACGGTTTGATGGCAAGTTGAATAGTGATGGATGAACAGGTTGGATTGGTCCCTGAGGCCGCGTGATTCTAACAAACGAGACATCACTTGGAGGTGGTGGAGTAGGAGGACGAGGAGGAGGAGGCCTCATCGAGGGTGTTGAAGGGACAATAGATAATGTAGCAGGAGGCCTTGGTATCTCAGATAACGCCATTTGGGGGATTAAACCAAGCCTTTCATGGGACACTAACGTCGTCGTCAATCTAAGCATCGGAGTGCTAGTAGTAGGCGGCACTGCCGAGTGTTGAGGCGTTGATTGACGTGGTGGTGGAACCCCAAAAATTACCCCAGCCCCCTTTGATACACGTCTCTTCTTTGATGTCTCACCAGTTGCCACCGCTTTCCCTTTCCGTTTCCTTTCTTTTTGAGCTGCAATGGTGGCAGCTAAAGCAGCATTGACTGTCTCTTGTTGCTCTTGAAAAGCAGCATTACCAGCTCCACCATTACCATCATTATCATCATCATTTACACCATCATCGTTCCCACCTTCTCCCCCTTTACGCTCGGAATCCGAATCGTCATGGATCCAGCGTTCATTAGGAGGACATACATAATTCGGATTGATTATATGACCAATCATCCGTTTATTTTGTGGCTTCTCCTTTCTATAAGTTAACATTCAATGCACAGTTTCAGCTGTCATGTGTTCCATATGAAGTACATCGTTCACCAACGTCTGATCAATAGCCAAATTCGGAATTAAATCTTGAATAATCAGCTGTAGAAAGCGAGGATACATCAAGAACTTCTTTGACTGAAGTATTTGCTGAACTTGTTCTTTCAAATGATCAAAGACTAGTTCCAAGAAGTTAAATGGCCTGTTTAAGATCAACGCTACAAAAGCTGACTGTAAGCTAAGTCTACATTCGTCAAACCCAACACGACGACCATTCATACAATGAAGTAAAACATGTAGAAGATACTTGTATGGTGGACATAACCTGTTCTTGTTCAACATAGATTTATTAATGTCGCCACCATAGCGCAAGCGTGTGAATAAACCCTTGACCAATGGTTTGTCAAATTCACTCGGGTTGTTATCATTATCACCAAATTGAAGTACACGGCGAATAACCTCAACATCAATTGTAATCGGAGTTTGATTGATTGTAGCTCGAATGTATTTATCATCCTCAACATATTCAGCTGTGTTTCAAAATTGCCTGATAATACTCAGATACACTTTAGGTCTAGCAGTTATAGCATAGTGTATCACTGAGCATCGTAAGAAGGCTAACATATCCCCAAACAAATCCACATTTGCCACATCTTGATTCACGTAAGCACAGATATTATGTTTCTTGTCAAATGGTAGTAAAATAACATCGTCTTGTTGCTCTTGTTGTGGTGGTTGAACTTGTTGCCCTTGATCGGCAATTGGTGGATCTTGATTTACTTGATCAGCCATGTTTACTGTATAAATATAAACAAATATGAGAAATGTGAAGACGTAATATGTATTAAACATCAATATATGTCTAGTTATTTATAAATGGTGTATATTCAGTGTCAAAAGATATGTGTATTTAATTTATTTACGCGTTTAGAAAATTTAAATACTTTAATTATTTAATTAAAATTGAATGTCATTCGTTAAATATCTCACCGATTCGTTAATATACAGTAATGAATCGTGCGATTCGCTATCAGGTAAATAAGCTAACGAAGTAGTCTTAGCGAATTACTATTCAAAATGACAAACTAAGGATCTAGTTCGTTATACTTTTAACGAATCCACATCTGATTCGTGAACTCCATTCTTCGCTAAGCTAGTTCGTATATGTCCTTAACGAATTGGACACGAAACAGTTCCAATTCGCTAAGGAGAACGAATGGTCCATTAATTAGACCTAATCTTTGACCTGCATTGTCAAAGTCAAAATGAAGATGAACACAGATAGTCAACAATATGAACCCATAAGCAATTAGTCCATAACTATCAATGAATCATCAAGACAATCAACGTGTTGAACTCGGAAACACAAAATGAAGCTCATGGTGATGAGATTGAGACTCAAAACCCAGAGATACCAAGGTTAACCGGAGCAAAAAGAAACACAAAAACTATGTAAACATAATCAACCCGACAAACTATAATCAAAAGTCGATTAAAGTCCACCAAGAGTATCGAAATCACATTCCGATTACATTGAAACATTGATAATCTATATTATCACAATGGTGCATAAACAAATCAAGATTTAAAGACTCGGAAAACCCTTAGAACATAATTCGTCTATCAAATCACACTCATTTTTGACGAAAAACATATCGCCGTGACCATCTATACCTGAGAAACACAAAGATATTCTTGAAATGTCAAAATATGAAAGTCGAGATTTCAGAGAAAATTTTGAATAGGGTGACTTTAAGGTGAAGGAAGAAGACGAACAGTGAAGGACAAGAAGAGCAAGCTGAGGAGATCAGAGAACAAAACAAAACTGCTAAAGCTTTCTTCTACCTTTCATCCAACATGACTGAAGTTCCATATACAGAACCAAGGAATCACTATGAAATGGTGACATTGGGTTACCGCGACCCACCTCCACAATATGGAACCCCAACGAAGTTCGACAGTCATATGAAGAACACTTGGACCGCGCTCTGCACGAAACAGATGATTGGAGGAAGAAGATGGCCATTAAAGGAGAGAAAAAGAAGAAAATAGGAAAGACACTTCTTCGTAAGTGCAACAAGTTAACGAAAGTGGTGAGGAAGTTCATGAAAGATTGAAGATGGTGGAGAAGGATGGAATGTGAAGTTGTGTGTATAATATAATATTATATGTTATGTGAATTATGTGTGTAACAAGAACGTTGAAACATTCTTGAAATAAAGATAGGATGATTCATATATACATATATCAAATGATATATATATGTATGTATGTATAGTAAAATAAATATATATATATATATATCCTTTTGTGATATATATATATATATATATAAACGTGTAATAAAATATATGTTTAATAAAGGAAACGTTGTTAAAATTTCAGATATAAAAAGATGTATTAAAAGAAAAATGTCTGAACAAAGTAATAACAACGAGAATGCACGAAAAGAGAAAGAAATAAAAGACAAGGGGAAAGACCCCGTGAACGAATTAGAGGAACCTATTCCTAATAAATATATGAGCCAAATACAAAAGATGATTAAGGATGCAGTTAGAGAAGAGTCTATGGCTAGGTCTCAATCGAAAAACTCAAAACATTCTCATTCCGTTATTCTTCCCGAAGATCCGTAAAATCTCGTCCGAACCCATCTCGTGTCGAAGAAAGCGTTCATGAGTCGAATGCTGATGGAAGTGTTAGACAAAAATTTAAGAAACTCAGGGTCGTTGGGTGGTCGTTCAAGGATTTCAAATACTATGGACCGAAGGAGTTCCATGGTGATAAAGGAGCCATCCCAACCGTGAGGTGGCTTGAGGAAATGGAAACGGTTGTAATAACGAGAAAGTGTTCTGATGAGGAGAAGATCCAATATTCTGCCTTGATGTTCAAGGGAGAAGCACTTGAGTGGTGGAATACAATGATTATGAGCAAAGGAAGAGATGTGATGTACAATTTGAGTTGGGATGAATTAAAAGAAATGTTGATGGGAAAGTTTTGTCCCATGCATAAAACCGACCAAATCCAAACTAAATTCCTCAATCTTAAGGTCGTAGGGACGAATCTTCGAGAATACAACACCAATTTCCATGAGTATTGTCGTTTAGTTCGCCAGCTGGTTAATCCGGAATCCAGCAAAGTTACAAGATACATTTGGGGACTACCGCGGGAAATCCGCGACATGGTGAGGTCACACTTACCACAAATCGCCGACTCCGCGATGGAATTGGCAGGTTATTTTATGGGCGGCATGATCCGCAATAAAGAAGAGGATAAGAAGGTTGTGTCAACTAACTACCAGAAAAAAGCTTGAGGAAACTATCAATTCAAAGGTAAATGCGTAAACCAAAACCGATTCAATTCAAATGATACGCCATGCAAAACATGTAAAAGGTATCACAAGGGTCGATGTAACTTCGCTCCGCCTCCTAAAGTTTGTGAGTCATGCAACCATATGATTCATGTGGCTGCTGACTGTTGGAAAAAGAAGATGACATGCTACAATTGCAAAGAGATGGGCCATCTTAGTTTTGAGTGCCCAAAGAACAAACCTACGAATGGTGGTGCAGGTGGAAGTGGCCAGAACAAGAAGGGAAACGCGAGAGTCTTTGTACTCGACACAAAGAAGGCCGCTGACATGCCAGAAACCATTACCGGTACGTTTCTAGTAAACGACACCTATGCTAGAGTTTGATTCGATTCGGGTGCCAATTTAAGTTTTATAGATTATAGCTTTTGTAGTCTATTAAACGAACCTTTAACAAAACTAAATAAAACTCTAAGCTTCGAGACTGCTAGTGGTGAAATTGTTAAGATCTCCAAAGCCCTCAAAAACGGAAAAATTCACTTAGCTGGTTATATCCTGCCTATTCAACTCTTACCAATGGCACTTGCTGGTTTTGATATTGTACTTGGTATGGATTGGGTATCCGATAACCATGCCCGTATCATCTGCAATAGCAAAACCGTTGAACTTCAAGCCCCCGATAAACGAACGATTCGAATTGAAGGGGACAAAGACGCTGGTCAAGTTAGCATAATTTCCATGATTAGGGCTAACAAATGTTTAAATCAAGGATTCTTAGCATTCATGGCCTACGTCACTGAAGAGTCAAAGCCAAAGGAGCTAAAGGACGTACCTATAGTCTCTAATTTTTCTGATGTCTTTTCTAATGAACTTCCCGGAATTCCTCCCGATTGCGAAGTAGAGTTTAGGATCGATCTCATTCCCGGTACTGCTCCGATCGCCAAAGCTTTGTATCGCTTAGCGCCAACTGAGATGAAGGAGTTAAAGAAACAACTCGAAGAGCTACTAGTGAAAGGTTTCATTCGACCGAGTTTGTCACCTTGGGGAGCGCCAATCCTATTTGTCAAGAAGAAGGATGGATCTATGTGTATGTGTATTGATTATCGTGCGTTAAACAAAGTCACAATCAAAAATCGTTATCCACTCCCTTGAATCGATGATCTTTTTGACCAATTTCAAGGTGCTAGCTTCTTTTCTAAAATCGATCTTCGTTCCGGCTATCACCAACTCAAAGTCCAATCCGAGGATATCCCAAAGACCGCTTTTCGAACAAGGTATGGACATTATGAGTTCACGGTCATGCCGTTTGGACTTACTAATGCTTCAGCTGCGTTTATGGACATGATGAATCGTATTTGCAAGCCTTACTTGGATAAATTTGTTATCGTATTCATCGACGACATACTTATTTATTCTAAGTCAAAGGCTGATCATGAAATCCGTCTTCGAACATTACTTGAAATTCTTAGAACCGAGAAGTTGTATGCTAAATTCTCAAAATGCGAGTTCTGGTTGCATGAAGTACAATTTCTTGGTCACATCATCAACATCAACGGTATTCAAGTCGATCCCGCTAAGATTGAAGCTATCTCTAAGGGGGAGATCCCAAAATCGCCAACCGAGATTCATAGTTTCTTAGGTTTGGCCGGCTATTACCGTAGATTTATTGAAAACTTTTCCCGAATCGTTGTCCCCTAACCTCCTTAACTCGCAAGAACATGAAATATGAATGGGGGACAAAGCAACAAGAGGCATTCGATATACTCAAACAAAAGCTCACCCAAGCACCTATAATGGCCTTGCCAGAAGGTATTGAGGACTTTGTGGTATTTAGTGACGCATCTCACTCCGGCTTGGGATGTGTACTAATGCAATGTAAGAAAGTAATCGCTTACGCCTCTTGTCAACTCAAAGTACACGAAAAGAACTATACGACACACGATCTAGAGTTAGGCGCCATAATCTTTGCACTTAAAATATGGAGGCACCATCTCTATGGAGTAAGATTTACCGTGTACACTGACCATAAAAGCTTAAAGCATATTTTTGATCAAAAAGATCTCAACATGCGCCAACGACGATGGATGGAAACTCTCAATGATTACGACTACGAGATTGTTTACCATGAAGGCAAAGGCAACGTCGTTGCTGATGCCTTAAGTCGTAAGGAACATGAGAAGCACAAAAGAGTTCGAGCGTTGCGTCTAGAACTCCAAATTAATCTCCTCGAACAAATCAAATCTGCTCAAATTCAAGCGATCAATGAAAACCAAATCTCCGACGAAAAACGTAACGGCGCCATTGACTCGCTAGTCAAAGGTGACGATGGTATCCTTAGACTCGGTAATAGGATTTGGGTACCAATCGTTGGAAGCTTGTGTGAGAAAATCTTGAACGAATCCCATAAGTCCAAATACATGATGCACCCCGGTAGCGACAAAATGTATCATAATCTCAAATCGAACTACTGTGGAATGGGATGAAAAGGGATGTCACTTCACATGTTGCGAAATGTTTAACGTGTTTGAAAGTCAAGGCTGAACACCAAAAGCCTTCGGGATTGCTCCAACACACTTCCTGTATGGAAGTGGGAGTTAATCACTATGGATTTCATTACCATACTCCCTAAAACGGCTCGACAACATAATGCAATCTGGGTCATTGTGGATCGATTGACAAAATCCGCACACCTTATACCCATCAATGAATCATATTCAATGGATAGACTAGTGCGTATTTATGTGAACAACATCGTTGATTTGCATGGAGTACTGTTGTCTATAATTTCTGATCGAGACAGTCGTTTCACATCTCATTTTTGGTAAAGCTTCCAACAAGCCTTAGGCACAAAGCTTAACCTTAGCACCGCCTATCATTCTCAAACCGATGGGCAAAGCGAAAGGACGATTCAAACGTTGGAAGACATGCTCCAAGCTTGTGTGATCGATTTAGGTGGAAGTTGGGATGACCACTTACCCCTAATGGAATTCTCGTATAATAATAGCTATCACACAAGTATTCAAGCCGCACCATTTGAGGCGTTATATGGTCGAAAATGTAGAACGCCCGTGTGTTGGTCTGAAACCGGAGACAATCAATTATCTGGACCCGAGATAGTCCAAGAAACCACCGACAAGATTCTCCGAATCGAGAACGACTTAAGACGGCACGTGATCGCCAAAAGAGTAACGCCGATATCTGTCGTAAGCCGTTGGAATTCAAAGTTGGTGACAAAGTATTATTGAAAGTCTCGCCTTGGAGAGGCGTCGTTCACTTCGGTAAGAAAGGAAAGTTAAGTCCTCGATTCGTTGGACCCTTCGAGGTAATTGAACGAATCGGTACTGTTGCATACCATTTGCGACTGCCAGAGGAAATGCAAGGGATACACGATGCATTCCATGTTTCGAATCTGCGTAAATGTTTAATTGATTAATCTTTAGCTATGCCATTAAAAGACACTGAAATAAATGAAAACATAAAATTCGTAGAACGTCCAATTCAAATAAAAGATTCGAAAACAAAGAAATTAAAAAGACGAACATTGAAAATTGTGAAAGTCAAATGGGACTCACGAAGAGGGCCCGAGTATACATGGGAACTCGAATCGGAAATGAGAAAGAAATACCCCCACTTATTCTTGTAAAGAAATCTCGAGAACGAGATTTATTTCAAGGTGGGGAGGATGTAACATCACATGAATTTCGAGTCAAAAATGTCAAAACTCAAAAGTTTAGGGATCAAATCTGCCAAAAACCAAACCTGAGGGTTTAAAATAAATATTTTGTTTTCTTGTCCTTTCGCGATACGCTACGGGACAAAAGACAAGCCCATCGCGTATCGCGAAGGGCTCGGTCAACAACTTCTAGAAGAAGTCAACAGCGATACGAGATCGCTGTTAACTTACGTCATCGCGATACGCGATGACGTAGCCTGACACGTCTGGCACTAGTTTCGCCACGTGTCCACACGTGGCACACCGTCTGCCACGTGTCCCGACACGTGGCACATCTTCCACCACGTGTCAACACGTGGAACACCGTCTGCCACGTGGAAGACCTACGTTGTGACTGTGCAAGGCTACGTCGCGATACGCGACGGGTGCCAAGGACGCCGTCGCGTATCGCGATGGGACCCCAAATTTTGTCTATAAATAGCAGGTCCGGGATCTCATTCCAACCACACCAATACCTGCTCTCTCACTTCTCTCTAGCCTCTCTCTAAGTAATATAAACCATACCCTCGATCTGCCTCGATAAGTGTGCCCGATTTCTTCGTTTTGTGTGCCGACGTTTCCTCGAAGTTCGTGCCATCCTCCACCCACATACAATCAAGAAGGCATTTGTTATCGTGGTGATGAGTCTCGATAAGCGTGCCAATGAGTGTTAAAGATTGGTGTTATTGTTTGGCGACAAGGAGGGACGTCGATAAAGAAGTCAAAGGAAATCGAGTGGCGTTGGAGTGCTGCTCAAATCATTAGGGTTTATATAGTCGAACAAAGGTAGGCATAATGACTAAATGAATATAATAACAAAAAATTATTATAAAGGCTTAAACTTTAAGTCGAGGTTATACTCGATACCTCGATAAAAGAAAAGAAAACATGACAAAGAAAGAAACAACAATAAGAATATGAGTATTGACATATATATATATATATGTGTGTGTGTGTGTGTAAGTATATATTCTTTGTTATGAAAATATTATTTAAGTGTGAATGATTATTCTTAAATAATAAAAGAATACGTTTCTTAGAGAAGAAGAAACGTCGGGTTTTACAAATGAACAAAAGGTTTATATATTACTTTTAAACTAAAGGTTTTCAAGTAAGCGAGATTTTGAACTAAAGGTTTATCGAGGTAAAGTTTATAAAATAAGACTAAAGGTCTTAAGCCGGATTGTATATCCGACTAACAAATAGTTATACTCGTACTATAGGTGCGAGATAGCAAGGGAAAGACCCTCGGACGGTGTTTGAAGCCGATCCCAAAGTGAAAAGGTGAATACGCACCAAACTTTTATAAACTTAGTTTAAAACGAGTCAAACATGTTATATGAAAACTATTTACAAGGAACTACGTGTTCCTAAAACCGTTATAAGTAAGGGTATAAGCCTAGCCCTCAGGCTGTAGTATACATTTGTCTGGATCCTTACATATGTGGTAGTACGCGGTGGGCACATCGCACCACGCCTGGTCGTAGGACGCTTTCCTGCAGGAAGCACGACCATGTGTATACATATGGGTACTTAACTAAGTCGAACGCTATGGTGTTTGCAGAGGTGACCTAGTGTAGAGACTCGAATTTATAAATGTGTTGTTTTAACTTTTTATTCCTAAGTCACGATGGGCCGAGGCAGGCGTAGTCTCGAGGGGTAATAAAGTAAAAGAAAAGATTTTAGAGTCAGCATATTCACCAGCATTCGTTGTTGACGTATTTTCTTACATTTTGCAGGTGACCAAGATTAGTGCTTGATGTGTCGAAGTGCTATTTATATATCCGATGGCTCGGATTTTGTTTTGTATAAACTTAAATGGTGTTTTGTAATTAAAGACAAGTAATACTTTTTTTTATAACTTAAACGGATATTTTAATCCCGTCTTTTTGGAATATTACACTTTAAATCCACAAGTTATAAAGTCTTCCGCTAAATAACGTAACTCTGATTTATTTACAAATGTGGTACCAACATAGGCGTCACACTCCTAGGCCATAGTTTGGGGTGTGACAATAAGTCTATATACATATGTAGTTTTATGAAAAGACCGAAAACGACAATTAAACGTTGTCGATTTAGTAAAATAAAGGTTATTTACCATCCATATCAATAATAATATTTAGTTAATTAAAAAAAACCAAAACCTTTTTAAAATCCTTATTATTTGAACCGTTAACACTTATACATAAATATAAACACACACACATACACAGGTGTATATATATATACATACACACGCACATTTATGTATGGTTTTTAACCATAGTTCAGAAAAAGACTCGTTAATATGTCGGTTTTAAGAAAAATATAAATTAATTATCATGTTTATAATATTTATAATATTATTTATTTGATTAGAAGAATTGATACACTAAACAAATGAATTTAAACACAAAATACCAAAAATATCGGTTGGGGGTGGCTCGAAACCGCGCTCCCAGCATCCACAAGTTTTAACACACCCCCTATCCAACTGGGCTAGGGGATTAATTGATTATAACCAAAAATGAAAAAAAACTATAAATAGATCAGCTTCAACCCTAACCAAACCATATGAACCCTAGATTCCTAATTCGTTTAATTGATTGTTAAATGATAAATCAGACAAAGGGTTATTGAAGCCTACAAAATGACGAACAGATTCATATATTATATTCTTACACTGGATTCGAATTGATGAGTCAGTAGCACGTAATAGCGACGGCATAAACCAAGTTCAATACGACGATCACGAGGTCATGATAATCAAATTAATTAAGGGGGTTCTGACAGCGATGGTTGAGAGATGGTATCTTCAAGTTTAATCGCACTATTATAAACGATTATATGCATATTGATATAGGGTTTAAGATTGGTACGTATAAACACAACGCGGATCTTGATTTGATCCAATTAACAGAAATAGAGTGTCGGTTATGGCGTAATTAGTAAGTATAATACATTGGTTGATTCAATTTCCAAATAAACATTGGGAATTAAGGTGCAAGTTAACGAAACGGGTCACAAACGCAATATGGGTCGGGTTAACGTGTTTGGTATTAGGATCTGGATGCTGGGCTTGGGTTAAAAGATATTAATATATCGTATTTTACAAAATGGTCCCTCTACTATGATGTTGGAAACATAAATGGGTTAAAGGTTTGTTTTGGGTTAAAATTGTATATTTTTGAAAGTAATATTATAAAAACAAATAAAATATTATTAACGTGATAGACGCGATATTATCTTGGCTAAAATTTCATGAACATAAAAGCGGGTCGGGTTATGATTAATAAATAAATTCGGAAAATTCGAGTTATTACAGTTTATTTCTTTTTAAACATGTAACCTATGAAATACATGTTCATGCAAGATCATACTAAAACAAGTTAAAAACATTAAGTATTAGATAAATAAGCGATTAAAACAATGATAAATAGCACGGAAAACTATCGTGTTTTACAACACATCAATGATTTAATAAATTAAAACTTCGATAGGGTTTGAGTTAGGTATATGATTAGAACTGTTATTGATTGAACGGTTGATCTCTACGAATTATATGTTATTATGAAAACATATTATTAGTCATCATTTAGTTAAGAGAATTGTTTATTTATCATGTAGTCGAAATTATGAATAATTAGTTTAAATAAATATGAATCGCGATATACTATAATAATAAACGTTTAAATAATTAATTATAATAAAATCCATATTTTAAAATCTTTAATGAAACCCAATGGTAAAAATATAGTCAATACGTTTATTATATTTTTGTTTAAAGAACATTATATATATATATGTATAATATAATATAAGAAATTTGTGAAAACATTCAACGACAAGAAACATTAATATTGGTGTCGGGTTTTAATAAACTAATGATGATTTATTATTATTTAAATATACTTATGATATATATATATATATATATATATATGTATATATATATATAGGATGAGTATCATTACGGAACTGTTAAATTATTTAAGAACTTAAAGGAACTCTTAAAAACTAACATTTTTTATAAAAACATTTGTACGTTAATGTTATTTGAGTGTAGTTTTATCATTTTTTATATCTATATTTACAATTACAATTTTGAAAATTAGTTTTTATACATATCTTTGTTTTGTTTTACACCTAAGTAAATTTGTTAGTACATAAATTTTACACATATGTAAACTTGTGATTAATATATGTAATCAAAATCTTTTAAATAAAATATGATAAAGCTACTCATAAATAATGCTAATATATAAATAAAATTAAAAATGTTTTGTTGCTTAGAGTTCCTAAGAGTTCTTAACTTTTTTAGAGTTCTTAAATGATACCAACCCTATATATATATGTGTGTGTGTGTGTGTGTGTGTGTGTGTGTGTGTGTAGACGGAATCTTTTAACGAGCTTTTGACAAAAGACGTAACTTAATGATGTGGTTTAATAAAATATTTTTTATCTTGTATTTATTATTAATTATAAATGATTTAATCACCATTAAAATAAATAGATCAGCTGTTTGAAAAGAATAACATAACAAAACAGGGTTGGGGGAGGTTCGAACTTGCGCCCCCAGCCGGATCAAGACTTTAACCAACACATACCACCCATCTAGGCTGGTGTGTTAGTTTGTTTAAACACAAAAATAATTTCATATATGTGAAACCTGAGAAAACCCAAATCTGCCATAAACCCTAGAAAAATCAATTGCTTAATCTTGTTCGTTTTAATTAGATTAATCAAGGAGTTATTGTACTATGATGGACAACGAAACTGACAGTGAAATCTATTAACCCTAAACGATGATCCGATGATGGATTAATTGACCACAGCAGTTTCGGATATAACCATAACAAGAACACGTACCAAACGGCAATACTAACTTAATTGAATACAGGGTTTTAGTTAGAGATGATGATGTGATAGTGTAGACGAAAGTAATTGAATTATAACGATTTCTAGATGGTATAATATCTAATAGATATAGGTGGTTTGTTCATTAAGTCCATTTGTATCTATTTGATCTTAGAGGATATGGAAATGGGAATCAAAACCCCATATAAATTTCAAGATTACATGACGTAAAGCACAAGATTAGGATCCGGGTATAATGATTTAAAACGGTTTTGGGTTTGGTAAGAGGATATGGGTTGGGTAATTGGGTTAATATAATAGTATAATAAGATAATCATATTTGCACTTTGGTCCCTGAAGATTAGGGATGAAAGCATTAAGGGTTGAAAGTTTAGTTTTGGGTTAAAAATATATATTCTTTAAAGTTGTTTTAGTAATTAAATAATTATTAAAATAATAATAATGACTCGATAAACGCAACATTTTTCTTCGATAAAATTTCCCGAATATAAAACGGTTCGGGTAACGGTTAATAAAATAAAATTTTAAAATCCGAGTTGTTACACTCACTGATAACAGTTTTGCGGTTTTCTTATATATATTATTGTTAGTGTCAAAACTGGTGGTTTCTCACTCAACCTCGTGTTAAGAAAAAAATATATATTTTGTATACATTTGCAGGTTATCAGGTTGAGAGTTAATCAAGATGAAGATCACTTAGAGATAGCTTTTAGGATATAAAACTTATTCAATAATTATTTGACCTTGTTTGTAATTTCTTTATACTTAATGTACTTATATATAAATTGTTTATTCAAAACAATTAATTAGATATTGTCACTTTACAATTGCATGATAGTACCTTGCGAGCTGTGAACAATCCGTTCGCGTCCCAGCATTTCCGCCTTAGGTTGGGGTGCGACAGATTGGTATCAGAGCCGAAGGTTTAAGATATGTCGTCAGTGGTTCCGTAGAAACATGCTTAAGACCCCATACGTCCTTATTTGTTTACCTTATGTGTTATATTTATTTGCTTACAACTTACGTAATTAGTTTCTAGATTAAGTGCTTATTTAATTGCTTAATTAATTATTTATTTTATTGCCACGCACACACTACTCCGAAGCTATACTTCACCTTCAAAATATTTTTATAACTCCGATGCTACACCTCAATCTCAAAATAGTTTTTTTTATTAAATTTTATTAGATTGTCTTTCATTGTTGGGAAATTTCTTAAGAATTCCTTAAGTTTTGTTTTTACCTCTTTCCCCTTAAGAGAGGAAGTGTGACATGATTCTCCGCCAAAGTGGAAATTGTCATAAAACCGTCACTTTAAGTGTTTAGCGTAATCAGCTAAACGGTTACATTCTTTAGTGTGTTTTATTGCTTTTAAAATATCTAGTCGGGTGGAAAACAATGGGACACCATGGACACGCCAACTATTCATTTGTACAATTCTTTTTATTTGCGATATTTTGTTGGAGAATTATCATCCGTGGTGATACATGAGACGCTTCAAAAACTCATGTTTACATTCATTTATTCGTTATTTAGTCTGGTCGGTTAAAACGCCATGTAACGCTTATGAGCCAATAAAATGCCATGGACAAGCTCATGGAAAGACCAACTCACACATTCGTTTTGTTTTGGAATGCTAACAAGATTGTGAGAATAAAATGCCATGGAAAGCTTATGGGAAACCCAACACATAGAAGAACATTCGTTGTTTGTTTATTTGTTTGTATATTTGATTTCATTTGAAACAATGTATGATTTGATTTAATTACTTAATTACTCAATTAATCAATTACTTAATCATATTTGAATCAAGATTTGTTGATTCGATCTATTCACATACTCAAAAGCATTTTAATTCTCATGATTAGACACAAATCATTCCTTTATCAAGACTCAGTTATCATGAGTAAATTTAAACACTGTATATCTTATTATTGGATTGGTTTTCTCATAATCATCTCATCACATTCAGAAGTTATCAAAAACAATAAACATTTTATTTTGGTTTTCTTATACACATCTCATCATAGTATCAAACTATCAAATAATTTAAATGTCGTTATTGAACAATTTATTATTCAAATTATTTTCGTATATTCATGGTATCACATTTTCAACTATTAAACATATTTCAGATAATTTATCATATTTACAAACTATTAAACATATTTTCAATGTTTAAACCTCAAATTTTAAATTGTTAAACACCTCAATTTATCATGTTTTGATAAACTTCTTTCACTCATCCAATTTTCTCAAATGATCATATCATATTAATTCTAACATATCCTTAAGTTACAAATAAACACTTGCACAATTTATTTGAACTTCAGTTTTTCTCAATAATTCATACGAACTTGACACAACTTATCTATCATCTCATGAAATCACATCTTTGTTAATCATAGAATGTGTTAACTAAGAAATCACCGTAATCAACGGCAAATCAATTATTTTCAATAGTCGTTGTATTATCACTTGTGTAATAAAGGATATAGCTTCTGCGATCTGTAGAATGTAAACTCAAATTCAAAACATTAACGCAATCAATTCAATTTTTTTCATTAACTTCTTTGCTGATAATTTCAATTTGTTTACCCCTACTTATCCATATAACCACAACACTAAGCTCAAGTTTACCAACCCTACCCCAATTAGACTTTTTTTTTTTTGCAAACCGTTCAAGTTCAACCTAGTCAAGCCATCGCAAATCAATTAACCTCAATTATTCTAGTTTTATAAATCCAATTAATCAAGGTGTTTTAAATCTGATGAATCAAATCAACCGTAATTAAGTTCCTCAAAGAAGATATTTATTGTTTTCGTCATCTTTATCTAAACATATTTTGTCTTTTCAATCATACACTATAGCAACTCTGTGTTTGATTTTTAGTTTTGGAACAATTACAGTTTGAATAATCTATCAATTTTAAGTGTTTTACCTCATTCAATAAAATTAATCTTATTTTTCCAAAGACAATAGTTTACAATACCGTACTTCTTATTTAATTGTCTCAATCCTGTTCATCCTAACCAATCCCAATATCAACTATAAGGAATGTTTTTCTTTTCAACTTTCAACATTTTTGTCCTATTATCAAAAGATGTTGTAGAAACTATAGTACTTCATTAAAACAACTCAAGAGTTCAATTCATTTTTAGCAAGATTTTATGCAACTTTGATCTACTGGTTTACAGTTAAAATGTATTAACACTTTTATCACAATGTTATATCTTTCAAATGTTTTGTAACCCACATGATGAGACAAGTTATGTGGAATATCCGACGATCGAAGTAATTATGGATGCATACGTAATTATGCAAGTCCTCGCATGGAAATCATAATATGTACAGTTGTGTGTCATAATCTAGAACCAAAAGTAGTTTTGGGTAACAATACAAATATAGTGATGATAAGGACATGGTGGATACACCGCTGTTATATCCTATATATAAGTGCCCTTATCGAATTTCATTTGGAGCGTTCCTCCGACTACTGTTGGTACATAAATGTCAGTAGTTCATAGTCTAGCGTTTGTAATCGAGTCTGTAATGTAATTATGTTTAAGTTTATGTTTATGTTTGAACAAGCGAAGTTGTCAACAAGTTCGCTTAGGCGAACTTGTTGAACAAGCGAAGTTGTCGACAAGTTCGCCTAGGCGAACTTGTTCAACGAGCGAAGTTACTGACAACTTCGCCTGAGGCGAAGTTGTCGTGTATTTATATAGCCTACGGGTTTACGGTTTAGAGTTATAGTTTTGGTTAATCACGTGTAATTCAGCAAGTCTATAGACGAGAGATAGAGTCTGTAATAGACGTGTTTCAAGTTATAATATATAACGTGTTCGTTTGTATCGCGTGTGATTGTTTTACGTATTCTACGCTCGTAACTACCTACGCAGGGATTCCGCACCTACGTAGATAGCGATATCCCGTGTAAGATCCGTCCGGGAACCTACAATTGGTATCAAAGCCTTTGGCTCGATTGTGTGGTTCGGGATTTCACGCGGGTGTAGAAAACGTCTCGTTTGACCTATTCGCTGGACGCGTTTTCGTTGATATTGTGTTATACTCACCTTATACAGTCATATTCAAGCCGTCACACCGACCGGAAACTGCTAAATCGTCGAAAACAGATCTGAATATTTTCAGTGTTCTTCGGGCGAAGTTGTTGTTCTTCAGGCGAAGTTGCCGACGCTGGAAGTAGGGTTTCGGCGAAGATATAAGGTTGAGCGAAGTTAACCACAACTTCGCCTACCTCATAAGTTCGCCTAAGCGAAGTTAACCTCAACTTCGCTTACCTCCTAAGTTCGCTTACCTTAAGCGAAGTTATTCTCAACTTCGCCAAGTCACGCGAATTTAAGGATTTTCCAGCGAAGTTAACACTTAAGCGAAGTTATCCTTATCTTCGCCTATAGTACTGTTTGGAAGAATTTTTTGTCTTTTTCCTGGTTTTTCTTGTTTTCGAGAAGATGTCGCCAATTAACATCTCAGAGTTAGTCAAAATGGAAGTTGAAGCGGGGTCGGCTACTAAGGCCCCAAGGTTGATGAAAGGAACCGACTTTGTGGCGTGGAAAGATAGGTTCATTCAGTATATTAAATACCAGGATGCAAAGATGTGGGTGTGCATCCAGGATGGATATATTCCACCGACAATGGAATACGAAGGTCGGGATGTGATAAAGAAGTACAGCAAGATGGAGGAAGAAGAGAAAAAGATGTATGAGGCCGAGAGCAAGGCCCATGCTGCAATTACTATGGCTCTTCCTCAAGAGATTCTCCATACATTCAGGAAGTACACTTCTGCACGAGAGCTTTGGGATGCTCTTGAGAATAGATTCGAAGGGAACGTGGGTATTCATGCCTCGAAGATTAAGCTATTAAAGACCCAGTTCTCTGTTTTCAAGTATTTGAAGAACGAATCTCTCGATGATATTATCATCCGATATTATCATCTAATGACAGAGCTGAACAACTATTCTATTGCTTACAGAGATGAGGAAATAGTTGAGAAGCTTCTCGATGCTCTCCCACCGAAGTGGGAAATGTACACTGTTCTAATGAGGGAAGACAAAGACTTTCCTAATTATGACTTGGAGACAGCAGTAAACAAGCTTAGAACCTTTGAGCTTAATATGGTTCGTAAAGAGACACCAACGGATCAGGTTCAAGACCCTGGTATGTATGGTGCCAAAGTTAACTCAGGCTCAAGTTCGAAGTCTGAATCTGCTGCTTACTACTCCAAAGGAGAGTTAGGTTCTAACTCTTCTCATGAAGGAAATGTGTCAGTAAACATGAACGGTGATGTTTGCTTTGTTGCTGGAGGATCAAGTGCTTCGAAACCTCAAGCATCCAAGAGTAGTTTCTCTCCCAGTGCTTCAAGCAATAACTACTCTAAGATGCCAATGAGTGTCAAATCTGCTGAAGAGCAGTTTGCACTCTATGCATCTTTTATTGCTTCTTACGAGAACTACATACAAGGGAAGATTGTGGACCCTGCTGCTTTGGAAGAAGACTATGACCAAATCGATCCTGATGATCTGGAGGAGATGGATCTGCAGTGGCAGATGGCGATGATAGTCAGAAGAGTGAAGCGTTTCATGAAAAAGACTGGCAGAAAGTTCGTAGGTGGAAAGCCAGGATTTGATAAGTCAAGGGTGAGGTGTTACAATTGTCAACAAAATGGACACTTTGCAAAGGAGTGCACTAATGCACGTGTAGAACGTAGTCAGGGGAGGACTACACAGCAAAGTGGAAATAACAATAAGAATAATGCCATGATGTCTGATGCTGGTGAATACAACTGGAACATGTTCTCTGGAGAACTCTTTGAGCAGGCACACATGGCGAAGGTTGCAGCTGAAGAATGTATGAAAGCTGCTGAAAATGAAAAAGCTTTCATGGCTAATGACCAGAACTCCGAGGTATGTACTAAACCTATCTGTACTAAATGTGAGAACTTGTCTGAACAGCTTGCTACAATTACTGATCAGTATGTTAAGTTGGATGCCGAATTTAAAACCTTGAAAGAAGATCATCACTTCACAAAGACAAGAGAAAATAATTATAAAATAAAAATTAAAGCTTGTGAAAAAGACGTTAAAAGTTTAAAAACAAAATTAGCTGAGAAAATTGATGTGATCGATCTAAGCTACGAGGTTTTAGAAGAGAAAACCAAGTTAATCGCTGAGAAAGAAAAACAGATTGCTGATCACCAGGTAAAAGTGGTGGAACTAAATAGGAAACTGGAGCAATTCCGGAATTCCTCTGCTATTCTTGATCACCTCGTTAGTGATCAAGGTTCCTCACCTAAAAGAGGAGGAATTGGTTACCATGAGGTTCCACCACCTTATAATCATAATTATACTTTCAATCCTAGTGTTCATGAATCTGTTAATTTTGTAGCTGATCAGACAGGTCCTGCTAAGGAAACTGGTAAAGTACCGGAAGTTAGTAAAGGCGAAACAAGTTCGCCTGTCTCAAAAGTTAAAATTTCTATTTCAAGTCCAGTCTCATCTGATTCGGATAAGTCATCCGAGTCGGGTAAGACAAAAGAGAAGGAAGTATTACCCACTAGTGGAGAAAAAGTTAAATCAACTAAAAGGAGTACTCCACTCAACCCATATGTCCCACCTTATGTGAGATGTACGGTTGGTAATACTGCCTCCACATCTAAAACATCTGATGAAAAGAAAGCTGAACTTAGGTGTTGTTTTAGATGTAATCAAACAGGGCACCTTGTTGCTGATTGCCCTCTGAAGCAGCGTTTCAGAGAGGTGAGGCCCTCGAAAACTGAGACTAAGGTTTTTGGTAATCGTTTAAATGTTAAAAATGAAAACCATTCAAATTTGAGAGATAATACAGGTTTTCAAAGAAACACATCTCGTTTTTACACTACTAATAACCAAACCAAATGCTATAATTCTTTTGATTCTCTTAATGTTCGTCGGTTTGGTTGGCCTCACTATCAGTCTCCAAGGAGGTATCCTGTTAGGACTCGTGGAAATTTTTCTAATGCTAACTTTGGTCAGCCAAGGTGTGTGAGTTCTGTTAAGAAGGTTAATCGACCCAAGACCAAGAGGTCTTGGGTCCCCAAATTTTAATAATCTCTTTTGTTTGTGCAGGAACAGTAGAACAGGGCGTCCAATAATCTTTGGGTTGTGGACAGCGGCTGTTCCCGGCACATGACTGGTAACAAGGATTTGTTACAAGATTTAAAACCTGTTCAAGGAGCAAGAGTCAGTTTTGCCGGTGAGAGTGGAGGCAAAATAACAGGAAGGGGTACGGTAACTAACGGGAAGATGACGTTAGAAAATGTGAACTTTGTTGAAGAACTGAAGCACAATCTGCTGAGTGTGTCGCAGATTTGTGATAAAGATTATACCGTACACTTCACGAAGACTGATGCGATTGTGTTGAAGCCTGGTTTTCAAATACCAGAGGAGTGGATAGTAATGAAGGCTCCACGTGATCGAAATACGTATATGATGGATTTAAGTTCAACTGAAATGTCAACGGAAGAATCGTGTCTTTTGACGAAAGCAAGCGAATCGGAATCTGAACTGTGGCACAGGAGAATGGGGCACATTCATCTTCGGAAGATGAACCATATTGTCAGACATGGGCTTGTGTTGGGTGTTCCCTTAAAAAGTTTCAATTTTGAAGACAAATGTCTTGCGTGCAAAAAGGGAAAGCAGCACAAGAAGTCTCATCTCACCAAGAAAGTAAATTCAATTGCCTGTACACTAGAGCTGCTTCACATGGATCTCTTCGGTCCTGTGAATGTAAGAAGTCTAGGTGGTACAACTTATTGCTTGGTGATCACTGATGACTACTCACGATACTCGTGGGTATACTTCCTGAAATCAAAGGACGAAACGGCTCAAATGGTGAAGAATCTGATTACCAAAGTTGAGAACATTATGGATAAACGAGTGAAGTTCATCAGAAGTGACAATGGTTCCGAGTTTAAAAATTTTGAAATGGAGATCTTCTGTCTGTCAAGAGGGATTGAACACCAATTCAGCGCTCCGTATACTCCGCAACAGAATGGAGTGGCTGAAAGGAATAATAGAACTTTAATTGAAGGAGCCAGAACTATGCTGGCTGATTCGAAGCTTCCGGTGGTGTTCTGGGCTGAAGCTGTTTCTACAGCTTGCTATGTACTGAATAGAGTTTTAACGGTAAAAAGACTTAATAAAACATGCTACGAGCTTATGCATGGGAGAAAGCCCAATTTGTGTGGACTTGAAGCTTTCGGGTCCCCGTGTTCAATTTTAAAGGCACATTCAAAGTTTGGTGAAGCAGCCGATGAAGGAATCTTAGTCGGCTATGAAGTTGGGACTCCCAACAGGCGTGTCTTTAATACAACGAACGGCAAGGTTGAGGTGGTATGTAACACCGACATTACGAGTTACAGATCGCCAAGACCGAGCATCGGACCTCCTGGGATTTTCGACTATGATAGGCTCTTCAAGTCTTTTAACATACCTGATTTGTTTTGTATAGAAGAAGAAGAACGTGTTGCTACGAAGATGATTCTAGATGAGGAGGAAAATTTGGCTCATAGACAGCTATTTGATGATTGTCAACCTTCCTCATCAAATTCTATCGGTTCCCCTGCTGTCTCTCCTGAAGAAGAGTTTATCAATCCATTTCACTCTCAGCCAGAAACAACCATTGATGAGCTCTCTTCTAATTTAGAAGATAATTTGCATGTCGGTGCTGTTCCGACCACGAGAATTCACAAAGAACACCCTTTGGAGAATGTTATAGGTGATGTGTCCTCCGGTGTACAAACCAGAAGTAGCTTGAATGAGCACACCTGTGTTTATACAAGCATTAAGGAAACGGGTATAATGAACGAATGTTTGTACTCATGCTTTATTAGCCAGATTGAACCGAAAAATTATCAAATGGCTCTTAAGGACAGCTCGTGGGTCGAGGCCATGCAAGAAGAGTTGGCTCAATTTAAGAAGATGGAAGTTTGGACTTTGGTTGAAAAACCAAGAAATGTGCATGCGATAGGCACAAAATGGGTGTTTAAGTGCAAGAGAGATGAAAAGGGGATTATTATAAGAAACAAGGCGAGGCTGGTCGTTAAAGGTTTTAATCAGCAAGAGGGGATAGATTATAATGAAGTGTTCGCTCTGGTGGCCAGGTTGGAAGCGATAAGATTGTTTTTGGCGTTTGCTGCTTTTAAGAAGATGAAAGTGTTTCAGTTGGACGTGAAGAGTGCGTTCCTCAATGGGAAAGTTGATGAGGTTGTGTATGTTGAGCAACCTCCGGGTTTTCCTGACCCAGACTTTCCTGATCACGTGTACAAGTTGAGCAAGGCGCTGTATGGATTACATCAGGCACCTCGTGCCTGGTATTCAACGTTATCGGACTACTTGCTAGAGAATGGTTTTGAAAGGGGTTTGATTGACAGCACACTGTTTGTGAAGAGAGATGGAAGTGACTTCCTGCTAGTTCAAGTCTAAGTGGATGACATCATATTTGCTGCATCAAGAGTCTCCATGTGTCAGGAATTTGAGGCCGTCATGAAGAAAAGATTTGAGATGAGTGCTATGGGTGAACTAACGTTCTTTTTAGGATTGCAGGTTGATCAAAAGAAGGATGGGATGTTCATTCATCAAACAAAATATGTTCATGATGTCCTCAAGCGCTTCAAGATGGAGGACTGTTCTCCATTTGACACTCCAATTTGCGTCAACCACAAGTTGGGAGCTGAAATAGACGGTGACGCAGATGTGGACCCAACTCAGTATCGGGCTATAATATGTTCTTTGATGTATTTGACTGCTTCTAGGCCTGATATAATGTTTGCTGTTTGTCTTTGTGCTCGTTTTCAGGCAAACCCAAAGGAATCTCACATGAAGGGTGTGAAGAGGATTCTGCGGTATCTCAAAGGCAAGCCGAAGCTAGGGTTGTGGTACCCGAAGGGAGGAGACGTGGAACTGGTTGCTTATACAGATTCTGATTATGGAGGGTGCAATCAGAGTCGGAAGTCGACAACAGGAGGATGTCAGTTTCTCGGTGGAAGATTAGTTTCCTGGCAGTGCAAGAAACAGACATCAGTCGCAATCTCTACGTGCGAAGCTGAATATATGGCAGCATCCAACTGCTGCTCTCAGGTTTTGTGGATTCAGCAACAATTGCGCGACTATGGTCTGAATTTCTTACTCACTCCTATTTTTATTGATAACACTGCTGCCATCTCAGTAATTAACAATCCCGTGAAACATAGTAAAACTAAACATATTGACATTCGTCATCATTTCATACAGGATTGTGCTGAGAAGAAACTGATTAAGGTCGAAAAGGTCGATACGCTAGAAAATTTCGCTGATTTATTTACAAAGGCGTTTGATAAATCCAGATTTCAAAACCTAATTGAGCTGAACGGGATGATCAATCCCGAGTAACCATGTTTTTTGTGTTTATTAAAAAAAAAAAAAAAAAAAACGTCACTATTGCTTAAAATTAGTCGGTTACCTCAGTTTGATGGACATATCCTCGGATATGTTTTGGTCCTCGTTTCTACTTGTAGAGAATGAGGGTCGCCATTAACCAGATGACTGAAAGTGACCGGGGCGGTTATGATGGGTTTTCTTTCTGTCGCTGAAAATTAGTCGTTCATACTTAGTTAGAAGGACACATACTTGTATGTGGTCGGTCCAGTTGATCCATTGGATCTTCAGGATTGCCGTTTATCTGAAGACTTTGACGTGATCGGGGCGATTGAAGTCAAAATTTTTTTGGGAAATGAAATTACTTTTCAAGTCTGTTACTTCGTAAGAGGTTCGTTAGCTATGTTAAACGGAAAATTGATCCAACCTTGGAAAATGATAGATATACTAACTTTGTGTGCTTAACTAGTGAAGTTATTAGGCTTAAAAGGCTTTAGGACAATCATTGTATGTCATGGTAACTTTTTATGGTACGTAAAAGTAGACGTGATACAAACTAATTTTACTTGATTTTACGTGGAAACTCCTTAGGAGTTTTGCGTGTCTTCATATATATCTTTTCGAATGATAGGCAGAAAAGCGATTACCCAGTCATACACGAGCCCATGTGTGTTCTGATTCACGTGAGGATAGCGTTTCAAGATACTGCAGTGATCCAGATTCGGGACTTGCAGTTAATTTCTACTTTGAAGTCTATGTTGTTCATAAAATATATATATATATATATATATATATATATATTTGAAGTTATTGTAACATATTAGTGATCATAAAATCAAGACTTCTCTATCTTAGAGTAAGAAGAAGAACGGGAACCAGAAGAAGAGTACATACATGTTTAATCAGACACTATGGGTCGAAGTCAATTCGGGGTGACTTGGGGAAAGCCAAATACGCTTTGAGGATAGATAGGAGGCATCAATATTTCTGAGTTGTTGCCCACTTAAATTTTAAGGATTAATTGAACCTAACTCGTATCACAGAAACGATGAAAACCATTTTAAGTTATACCTGCTTACAACCTGTCTTTATATGTCATAATACAGCTAAACACGGATCTATGTGACAGTCACGTAGTTAGTATGATTCCTGTTCGGATCTTTTCTAAAACGTAGCAGTCCATATCGAGACTGAAATTTGATCCCTTATACTTTAAATTTTTTAAGTTTTTGTACTTAGATAGTTTTATGATTTTTTATCTGGTTACATAGAATTGATCATATTGTTTATTTTTTAAAGGGAAGTTTTAAAGAGCTAATTCAAATTCTTCAAAATTATAAGGTTTGGTTATGAAAATATAGGCGAAGTTGTTGAATCAGGCGAACTTGTGGATAACTTCGCCTAGGCGAAGTTATCCGTAACTTCGCCTGACCAACTCTGACCCTATATAAGGATTTCAAACAGTAAAATATTCATTATTTCAAAATATCAGCGAAGTTGTTCCGAGAAACCCGGCGAACTTAACTATTATCCGGCGAACTTGATTCGTTTCCGATTTCGATCCTTTTTCTCAGTTTCGTTCAATAGATTCAAGGTGTGTGTTATCGATTAACCGTATATCCAAAGACAGTGATGCTTTTCATAGGTCGTTTTGAACAGTTTCGTGACCTCGGTCCGGTGACCTTTCAAAACCGAGATTTACAAACTTGTATTACGTATTCATGGACGATCTTTTCATCTAACCATCCGTAATATCATGTGTTATAGTCTCCTGGATCGTCAAACTTTGCCGAATCATCGGACTCCGGCTGTTAGAATCCTAACAGTCGCCTATTCTGATGCAGGCGAAGTTAGGGTTTAGGCGAAGTTATCCGCAACTTCGTCTGGGGCTTAATTTCGCCTGAGGCGAAGTTATCCGCAACTTCGCCTGAGACTTAATTTCGCCTAACCATTATCTTCGCCTGAGGCGATGTTGTGATGAGGCGAAGTTAGTGACCATTTTACTTAAAATTAATTAGACGAACTTAAAGATGAAGCGAAGTTGTTCCCAACTTCGCCTCACCTTTAACTTCGCCTATACAGGTTTGATCACAACTTCGCTCCTGGTAATCAAGCAAACTTGTGTACAACTTAAACGTTTATCTAACTTGGTTCGTTTAGTGCAGATATGGCTGCTGTTGGAAGTGCAGGAGGTGCAGGTGATGACGGTGATGATCACAGACAATTCTTCCCAGCTCATAACCAGTTCATAACACTTAACCCAGATGCAAAGGGCGTGGAGGACTACAGGGAGATAATTACTTTTCCCCTGCGCTCACGGATATATCACGCAATAACAACTACCCTGCCTATTTCCCTCCCGAATATTGAAGACTTTTGGCAGACGGTAGAGTACGATTGCCGGGTTGAGCCCCCGGTTATGCGAGCCACCGTAAACGGTCAAGTTGTTCAGTTTTCTTCTGAACAAATACGGGTGGCGTTGCGGTTTGGTGAAGAGACGAGGGATGACCCAATGGAGTTTGTTGTGCCATTCCGTGATGGGGCGTTCCTCAGGATGGGGTATTCTGGTCCCTTAGGGGACACTCAACGGAGGAAGGGATTCCTTTTAGATCAGTGGCGCTTCCTTATGCACGTCATGATCGTATGTATGTCAGGACGGAAGGCAGGCAGTGATGGTATGGGTGCGACAATGCAGTCTGCTATGACTGCGTTGACTTATAATAAAAGATATTCTTTCAGCCAGATGATCTTTTACGAGATCGATAGGCAACGAAGGGCTGTGGCGCGTGAGCGGTTTACAATGTATCCACGATTCCTACAGATGATTTTAAATCATGTGGCTCCGACGCTGCCTCAACGACGCCCTATTCAATACGTGGAAAGTGTGACAAAACGTATCTTTGCACAGTGTCGCACTTCCAGCGCACGAAGCAAGCCTGAGCTGCGTCCCAGGCATACTCCGCTCTTTGGGTACCTTATAAACCCGGAGTATGTGCCTGCGGCAGGGGACGAGTTCAGAGACCCAAGACCACAACAGGCGGCAGCACTCCAGGCTGTATCAGCTGCGCCTGCTGTATCTGCTGCTGTGTCAGCTGCAGAGATTGACCTTGATGCCATGTTGGGAGGCCAAGGAATGTTTGATATGGACCGAGTTGATCCTCAAGAGAATGTTCAAGTCTCGGGTCCACAGGCTGACTTTGATGATGTGATGGAAGAGGCTAGACGGATGATGGTAACGCATGAGAGAACAGTTGGGAAACAAAAGAGAACTGTTGACGACGACGACGAGGAAGATGATGAAGAAGAAGCTGTGCAGCTGGTGAGAAAGCGTTCACGAAGGGAAATGACAGGTATGGTGTAGGAGCTGGAGAGACTTCACGGTTGGTACGTTTTGCTCCACCTGCCCTGTCTGGTATGTCCATTGTTCCTACCTCTGTGCAGGTATCGAGTACAAGAGCTACGGTTGTTCCCGTAGTGGCTACATCGTCGGCTGACATTCCATCGATCACGGCCGTTCAGACGTCGACTCCAGCAATTGTGTCTCTACCACCTCAAACGCATACTCCATCGGTGGTAGTAGCACGATTTGTCGAGTCTACGGTCACCACTACTGCAGGGTTATCGGGTACGGTACCACCTGCGGTCACGCCCACTTCAGACTCGGAACGAATAGCTTCACTGGAGCGGATTGTAGCTGAGCAGTCCAAGACTATTCAAAGCCTAGTGGAAGCAAATCAACTGCAGGCATCCCTCCTAGTTGAGCACGGGAAAGTTATAGATGACTTGAAGGTGCTCTTTGCATCTCAGGGGGAGATGAGCTGTAGAGGCGACGAGCTGAGGACGAAAAGAAGAGAAGATCAAGACGATGATCCCAATGCACCGGAAGGTGCAGGTGCTGAGTTGCCAAGAACTACTATAGCTCTTGGGGCTTCCAAAGCTGAGGGGGAGTCTGCCGCTGGTGATGATGTGGTTGCTGTTGGTGATGATGTGGATGTGGTTGAAGATGTTGAGATTGTTGATGATACGATTGATGCGCTGAAAGAGATAGACGATATGTTAGAGGATGATGAGTTGATAAATGAAGATGATGTTCTGCCAATCGATGAGATCGAAAAGATTGGTGCAGAAATTGTGGTTGAGAATGTGATAGAAGAAGGAGAGATTGTTGAAGAAAATGTAGAGCATGAGATCCCTGTGGTTGAACAGTCGACTATATGTGAAGATGCTGCGGTTGACAACACTGAGTGGGAAGATCAGCCAAACTGGAAGGAAGGCTGCGCTCAGTGGTTTGTAAAGACGAAGAAGCCAGCAGTACCGACGATGTTCAAAAAGTCGTATAATATAAAGGGATATGCAGAATCAAAGAAGGGAATCATATGCTGGTTGTACGATGAAGAGTTGAAACTATTTGTGATCAAACGTTACGACGGCATTCAGTACTTCAAGAAGATGTTAAGATCCCTGAATACCTTACCGGAGTGTGAGGTGAAAGACTTAGCAAGACTGGGGCTGATAAACAGAAGTGATGATAACATGGCGAGAGTAATTGGGAAAATTGTTTGGAAGGAGGCCATTAAAGATAAAAAGTTTGAACTTCTGAAGCCTCAGAAAGGGAAGTTAGTAGAAGACAAAGATAGAGGGATGAGGGCCGACGGAAAACCATGGATGGTTATGAAGTATAAACCAGTCCGTCATTTAAAAGAAGTGCCGATGAAGGTGATGCCCAAGAACGTCTTGAAAGACTTGAAGTGGTGGTACGTGGATTGTGAAACTGCTGAAGCGGTCATGGAGGATGAAGATGAGCAAGAGATCATGAGAGTGTATGATCCTATGCACTTAGTCAATCTGTCTCAAGCTGACTTGCAGGTACTACATGCTCAGAAGATTTTCTACATTCCTGCTTGGAAAGAGGAAGCTAAAAAGTACCAGAAGTTGGTTTCTGTGTGTGTTAGACAGGGAGTGCATGCTTGAAGAGATGAAGAGAGAAGACGAGAGATTACAAGACACAAGCTTTGAAGATCAAGATATGAAGCTACTGCCAAGGGGGAGTCTGTTGGTACATAAATGTTAGTAGTTCATAGTCTAGCGTTTGTAATCGAGTCTGTAATGTAATTATGTTTAAGTTTATGTTTATGTTTGAACAAGTGAAGTTGTCAACAAGTTCGCTTAGGCGAACTTGTTGAACAAGCGAAGTTGTCGACAAGTTCGCCTAGGCGAACTTGTTCAACGAGCGAAGTTACTGACAACTTCGCCTGAGGCGAAGTTGTCGTGTATTTATATAGCCTACGGGTTTACGGTTTAGAGTTAGAGTTTTGGTTAATCACGTGTAATTCAGCAAGTCTATAGACGAGAGATAGAGTCTGTAATAGACGTGTTTCAAGTTATAATATATAACGTGTTCGTTTGTATCGCGTGTGATTGTTTTACGTATTCTACGCTCGTAACTACCTACGCAGGGATTCCGCACCTACGTAGATAGCGATATCCCGTGTAAGATCCGTCCGGGAACCTACAACTACTCGAAGTTCTATGTTATGATTAAACTTTAAATTTTATTTAAAAATATTTTCAATAAATTTAATTGTTTTTAACATTATGTTGTTTTAGATTTCCTTAATTTCGGGACGAAATTCCCAAAAGTATGGGAGACTGTAAAATTTTGGATTTTTCGTATTCATATTTGTTTACCCAACTCGAGAATGTAATCCGGATATTTCGTATTATTAATGATGATCGTCGTTTGAGTCATTCAAAAACCTAATTAAACAATATAGATAGAGTAAGTAAGGTAGCGTATCCACCAGGAGTATGTGGTCAATGCAAATCGTGTAACAAAATCAATATTATGAAGTAGCAGATTTTAGTGCTGATCACACAAGCAATTAGTTTTAGTTTAGAATTAAGCAACGCACAAGTGAACAAGTTTCAATCAATTAATTAAAGCAAATCACACCCGGGACTTCAAGTAAGTAACTTACAGTAAGCTCATGCAACCTAACAGATTAATCATTAATGGTTAACTACAGACTGATCAACTAGACAAAACCTTAGACATCAATAATCGCTTTACACACGGAATTGGTTATCAAATATTCCCTGCCAGTGTGACTCAGTTAAGGGCAATCATATGTTTTATCATATTCAACCTAATCAAACAGTCCTATGATCAATTATTATAGCAACTGGTAACTAATCGTTCAGATCAATGTAAACCTAAACCGATTGAACACACAGAAATATTAAACATCAATAATCATAGATTAACCATAAACAATTATACATAAACGTTCTTAAAAACATGAGAGAACTAAAAATAATACAAACTTTACATCCCTGGTATGATTCGGGAAGTTAGCCGAGCCTCGACATCATGGAATCTTCAGTTATGATGATATGGAACATGTATGTGATCTCGGTATGAATCGGAATGGTGGAATCGCCCTCTCTAAGCTCTGGTAACTGCTGAAAGAAGTTCTTCTCTGCAAAACCCTAAATTTATCCTTATATAGGCTTTTAAAAATGCGAATCCCGTAGTTTATTTTGGTCTAGCATATGGTACTCTAGTTTCAGTAAATGGTACTTTAACTTTAGAGTATGATACTCTATTTCAGCATACCATACTTTAAAGACACCTGATGTACGCTCCCTCTTATGCTCAGCATATGATACTTTGTTTTCAGCAAATGATATGCTAAACCAGCTTTTACCCAAATTCATCAGTTTTGATCATACACTATCACACATCATCGCGGGTCTTCATCCCGTGCTCATACAGGTCTAAATTAGGTAGTTTAAAGTCTATGACCTAAAATACAATAAACACGTATGAAGTATCGAAGTTCCCACTATAAACAGTTAAAACTAATAAATAAACGAACTTAATTATATACAAATTAACCAACCATCAATTAAAAACTTGTATTTATTGGCATTTAACTTGGTTTAACTTTTTTTACACTCTTGTAACTTTCAAACTCGTCAAACAACTCTTAAAAACTCTTAAAACCGCTTAAAACGGTTAAAAATCGCGTTTATAGAAGTACATGGACTACTTTTGCCAAAATAAAGAAACTTAAGCCACAAGATAAGTCATATGATGTTATAATGTGTCCAAATTTGCTCCTATATGATTACAAACGAAATCCCTATGTTATACCTGGTTTTGTCATTAATTGATTATATCGTTTCCTATTCGAGCTCATTTACCACATAAATTACTTCTGACTTTTATTATTATAACCAACCTATCAAGAAACCCTAAATACCTCTGCAAACTCAGCCCTACACCTCTTAAAAAGTTGTGCATAATGTTTCATGGTATTTTCTTCAAAAATTTTCATACGATTTGACTTTTGTGCTTCAAGACCCTTTGACTCGTGATTTCTCATTGTTCCATAATTTTTCCGGGTAAGTTGTTTGTATGAAAAATTCTTGTATTTTTCTAACTAACAATATCCGTTAATAAATTCTAGTGATTGATGGGGTTTTGTTGGTCAATTTCTCTCCAGTTCGTTTTAGGGCATAATAGTTAAAATATTTGACTGTTCGATTTCTCTATCTTCTGGTCAAAATTAGCTTTCAGGCCAGAATACTTATATGTTTATTTTGAGATTTTGAGTGTACTGAAAAAAAACCCGACTCCCGAATCGTTGTTTGGATTCTGGTCAGTACCAGCTCACTTATTTATTAAAAATAGCATAACCGGAGTTCTATACATCTGTTTGGATTGATTCCAGCGGCTATGTTCTTGTTTTTTACTCTATTTTATTTTGTATAAGTCTCACATGTGTTTGGATTAGAATACTTGTCACAATAACCTTGCTCGTTTATTTTATTTCACGATTACTCGTTTAATCAACAAGATGAGTAATCACTCTCCTATTTTACTTGTTTTCAAACGTTTTGGGGACTTATGCATACCTATTATCAAGTTAGATTTTATATCATATTCTCAATAGAAAATTGTGATTTTTGTGTGCGTATCAGTTAAATGCTTATATGCTATATGTTTATTAGTTTATTTTATCGCATTCGGAGAGGTCCATCATAATCACATTATAGTATGATCATGCGACCGTCGTAGTGGCCAAAGCCCGATTCACATGGCAATGGTTTCACCGCACCCTCATTTTTCACATCATGTCGTAGTAGCCAATGTCTGATTCGCATGACAATGGTTTTACCGACTCTTATTGCTCAATGGTTTGATTGGTTACACTCACATATAACAGTTTTGCGGTTTTCTTATATATATTATTATTAGTGTCATAATTGGTGATTTTCTCACTCAACCTTGTGTTGACAAAAAATATATTTTGTGCGCATTTGCAGGTTATCAGGTTGGATTGTTTATCAAGATGAAGAGCACTTAGAGATGACCTTCAGGATATAAAACTTATTCAATAAATATTTGGCCTTGTTTGTAATTTCTTTATACTTGATGTACTTAAATGTCATTTGTTTATTCAAAATAGATTTTCACTCTACAATTGCATGATACTATCTTGTGATATGTGAACAATCAATTCGCGCCCCGGCATTTTCGCCTTAAGTTAGGGTGTGACATAGTCGGGATCCCAATTCTTCAAAACACTTGAACCTCTGTGAGGGTGGCCTTCATTCCTTAACTCAGTAATGGGATTCAAAGAATAGCATAAAAGGAAATAAATAATTGAAATAGTATAGTCAGAATGCATACCATACCAAGTTAGAAGTAAAGTTCTAACATACATGAAGTAGAGTTTAAGGTGAACAACATTCCAGGATCTTGGCAGAATCTTGCCATCCATAGCAGATAGTTGATATGCTCCTTTTCCTGCCTTATCCTCGATCTTGTACGGTCCTTCCCATTTGGGTGCTAATTTTCCATCCTTGGGATCCGTTGTATTATGAAATGCCTTCCTTGGTACTAGATATCCTAGTTGAAATCTTTTGGCCCTGACCTTCTTGTTGTAGGACTTGGTGATTCTTTGTGGTATGCCGCCATACGAATCCATGCAAAATTTACGAGTTCATCCACCACGTCAAGATCACTGGCAAGATCTTGATTGTTGGTTTCATGATAATAGTGGCATGATCTTGAACTAGAGATCATCATCTCAGTCAGAGTCATTGCTTCAGTCCCAAATACTAAAGAGAAAGGAGTTTGCAATGTTGCATTCTTTGATGTAGTTCGGTATGCCCATAACACAAATGGTAGCTCATCGGCCTACTTTCCTTTCTTTGTCCATGGATTCTTCTTCAAAATTGTTGACGATGATCTTGTTTGAAGATTTTGCTTGTCCATTGGCTTAAGGGTGTACTGGCGCGGAAGTGATCCATTTATCCCCCATGTATCACAAAAGTCGGTAGTCCTTTTGCCAATGAATTGAGACCCGTTGTCGCAGATGATATCAGCTGGGATTCCGAAACGCGTTGGGATATTCCTCTTTATGAAGGATATCACCTTTTGTTCTTTTAACTTGGGCAAATTCTTCTGCTTCAATTCATTTGGAAATGTAATCTGCCTCAAAAATATTCCTATCAAGAATTATCTTGGAAAAAGCAATTATATATATATATGGAAAAAAATACAAATAGAAAATATTTGGGTTGCAAATTGAATAAAAATATTTAGGTTTAACCTAATAAGGATCAAAACAAAATAGGGGATAAAATTCATAATAATGGTCTTTTTTATCTTTCGATTGATTCAAATTCCAAAATCAATTCCAAAAAGGTCTTTTTTGATTGGATGGGAATGAATGAAAAATTATTAATCTTAAATCACCTGCTAACATGAAAACATTTCCTCTTGGAGTCTTCGGTAGTTTGCCCACAATATTCATTCCCCACTTCATGAAGGGCCAAGGAAATACGATCGGATGGATAGGTTCAGGTGGCTGATGAAGTATGTTGTTATGTCTTTAACAGACATCACATTTTTGAGCATAGATCATTGCATCCTTCCTCATAGTTGGCCAGTAGTAACCATCTCTAAGGATTTTGGAGAACAATGATCGACCCCCAGTGTGATTCCCCCTGTCGCCTTCATGGATATCTTTTAGAAATTCTTATATTTTAAGATTCTCCAGACATCTCAAGTATGAACGTGCAAGAGATTTTTTCTAGAGAATATCGTTTAAATAATAAATCTAGACACCTTCATACGAAAGGATTTAGGATTCTCATCCTTAGGGATCTCCTTGTGCTGCAAATATTTCTTGATAGGTTGGACCCATGATTCCTGACAATGCTTGAGGATCCTAATCAGCAGTATCTTTAGAATCCGTTACTTCGTTGACTTGGGGATTTCGCTCATCGGCTTCTCTTATTACTTCCCTTTCATTAATGGAAGGTATATATGTGGCTAGATTCAGGATATGTATGATCAAAATTTTATTTCCGTCGGGATTCAGAAGGCAGATCCAAGATTTGCCAAAGAATCCGCTTTGGCATTTTCATCCCTAGGTACTTGTTCAATAATAAAAGAATCGAATTTCTCTGCCTGATTTTTAACAATCTAAAAATGTTCGGTTAGTTTCTCACTTCTAACAGCATAAGAGCCATTGAAGTGATTATAAAGAAATAAAGAATCCAAAAACAAATAAATATTCTTAACTTCTAAATCCTTCGATAACTGAAGGCCAGCAATTAAAGCTTCATACTCGGCTTCATTATTGGTGGATTGGAAGTCACATCTGATTGCCTAGGGTATTATGTCCCTCTGTGGCGATTTCAGGATGATTTCTAAGCCTGTCCACCTGAAATTTGAGGCCCCATAAGTAAATAATATACAGTTACCCTCATCATGGTCTAGTTGTTGAACTTCCCAATCAGCTTCCTGCTGGATATCACTACCGAAATCAGCCACAAAGTCGGCTAAAGCCTGGGATTTAATTGTTGTCCTAGGCTCATAAACTAAATGGCGTGCTTCCAAAAACACGGGATTGTGCCCTAGAGAACAGTGAAGTTACAGGATTTCTAATAAAAAAACCCATTTTCTCATAACTCAACCCTAAAAACTAAAACCGCCTCCCTCAAGAAACCAACGACCAAACACCATTTCTTTCAATCCTTGCTTCAATCCTTCGAATTCAACAAGTTATGTCAATTTAATTATTCAAGGGTTCTAATTGACCATTCTAAGTCAAAATCGGGTTGAATGTTCACCCAAATCGGAATGTCATGCCTATTTCATTATTGAATCGGGTCAAAATCCGAATAATAAGACACTTAATTGTTATAATCTAGGGTTTTGCTTTGTCAAACATGGTTTGACCCGATTAGGGCATAGGATTGAAGGAAGTTCTTGAAAGAAAATCATTCGGGTTTGGGTTTTGAACCCTCACCATATAAATCGAACCCGGACGATAGTTCTTAGGACCGGATTGAATGCAAGTTCAAATCACGAAATTTTGAAAGTTATATTAAAAACACGGGTTGTGTTTCTGCAAAACACGCCCCCCATTGTTAACTGCAACTCAACCTAGGTTAAATTGGTGAAATATGTCAAAATCCCAAAAATATGGGGCCGTGTTTTAAGAAACACGGGGGCGTGTTTTTGAGTTTTTTCCATACTTTCAGTTAAAATTTCAGATTATTGATCTAATCTCGTTTAAAATTCCAGATGGCTGAATATGGGGATGGCATTAACGCTTTCATCATCTTTCCAGAAAACACAAGGCGGGATAAGGAAACCCATCAAAGGTTGGAGCACATGGCCAACCAAGAACCAGAGCCAAGCTTCTATGCGTGCACTAAAACACTGCGGGAAGTAAACCAAGTCGGGAGATATCAAAGTCTTATAAAAGGGCCATGTGCACGTGTTTTCGGAGAAAGAGGGAGATCCGTGACAGAATTAACTAAAGAATTCTTAGCTTTGTTTTCGATAAAGACGAAGAACCTGAATATTTGGGACAATAGTGCTATTCAGTTCAGCATTTGGGGTGAGTGGTACAACACTTCAGTGACTCAGTTAGGGATTGATATGAGGGTATACACATCTTAGGAAACCGACATTGCCTTGTGGTTTGAGGCAGCTACGACTTTCTCAAACGAAGATGATCAAGAAGCCGATGAACCAGGAAACACAAGGATGGAGGCATGGGAACAGTTAGGTTATGGGGATGAACCGTATATACCAAGCAACACCAAGAGTACAGCTCTTCGCAACCCGTTGTTTCGTTATATTCATCGCTTACTAGGCCACACGGTTAGACAGTATGGCAAAAGCGAGGGGGTTATAAGCTTAAAGGATCTGTAGGCCCTATATTGTATCAAGAACGAGGTAGCATGCAACATTACAAACCTGTTCTACCAACTAATCAAGACTAACGGGAACGCGAAAAAGCCCACTACCCCGATCTTTGGTGGAGCCTGGATATACAAGCTATACCAAACCTACCATGCCGATTTAGAAGGAACAGGGAGCCCAAAACGAGTACCACTCGATCTTAGCCTCTGTATGAGTATGCAAATGGTCCAGAAAATCTCATGAAACCCACTGCAATGGAGGTTCCATGATGCCTAAAACCAGATTTGGGATCCTAAGGACCCATCAGAGATGACCATACAGGACATACCCGAAAGGAGGACAGGATCACAGCCCCGACAGGCCCGCCACCACACATACTCCCAGCCAGGCAGCCCATCATCATCAACCGTCGGCGGCAGGTCATCATAGCATAGCCAATACTCATTTGAGGGGTTGTATGGGCTTATCGACCGCTATCACAGTCACACTTCTGCTTCCATTGATAAATTATCAGGACAGATTGCAGCATCTGACGCACAACGTGCTGCATATTATGCAGAGACGAGGTGGGAGATACATCAGCTAGGTAAGCGCGTGGACCGTCAGTGGTGACCATTTGACTCGGCACATCTGGGAAACTTACGAACAGCGGTAATGGTAGGCATAGGCATGGGCATAAGGGCGGGTGGTAGTATTTCATGGCATATTTATTATCATTACATCATGGTTGTTTCAGACATTTTTACTCTGTTTGTTTGTTGGTTGTTATGGACGGTTATACCGAGCCATTAAACTTGGAACTTATTTGGGCCATTTTGGGCAGGATTTAGATAATTCCACATCCATTTTTCTGTATTATTATGTTTGGTTGTTTTTTGGTTGTATGTAATATGTAATTTTTATAATTTAGGTACATTATAGGAAAACGGACGAAAAACATGGGACACTTTGTCGAAAATTTCGTTAGCCCGTAGGAAGTGGCTTTCATTTCCACTTACCCTCCATACTTCATAATCTTTTTATGAATCTTTCACATTGAGGACAATGTGAGATTCAAGTGTGGGAAGGGGAATTACTTGACCAAATTGTTTGTCGAACTAATTATAAAATTCTCTAATAACATATTTTTGTAGCAAACAAAGACTAATTTTTGACAAAACGAAAAGTAAATCCAAGAAATTTTTTTACAAATAACCAACTAAAAATTTACTATAACCAAAAAAGTGAAAACGTAAAAAGAAGTTTTGTAATATTGAGAAGAAATTTATGCAAAATATGGAATTTATACCCAATCCCTCCGTTAATGTGAGTAAACCTCATTCCATATAAATATTTGTTCGGAAGCATTGAGTGAGTCATATGTTTCGTGTGATTTAGAACATGTCTCGAGTATTCTTCTCAAGACCGCACGAAGCGTTGTATAAGAAAGAAGGTAATATTATCACAATTTCCTCACACTATTCTCCTAATTACAACACAAAACCAAAAACCAAACCTTACCACTTTATCCCTCTCACCGGTAAAATACAACACTAGTCTTTTACCGGCAAACCCTAAAGAATTGTTATGCATTCTTTCGATTTCAATTTCCTTTGCTGCATACATTTTGCAAAACCTAGGTTGTCTCCATAACTTAGGGAGATAATTTTTCTTTTTAGCAATGAGGTGAGGAAAAAGTGGCGCCAACACGAACAAAGGCCACCATTTTGTGGAGTTTCCAAAAGCGCAATGAAAAGAAGAGCAAAAAGATAGGAACGATGCTTAGGATACGGAAACTGGTCCAACGAAGGAAGATATAGAAAAATTCAAACTCAATCTCAATATGAATATACCGAACTAATGAGGGTGTGTGCTATTAGGCTCAAAGACCAACGATCCATTAGAGTTGAAAGTTATATTCATAACAGGATTGAGGAAGAACTTATCCACATCCTTGACAGAACTGATCTTGACGATCTGACCTTAAAAGAGTCACTAGCTTTATTATATATATATATATATATAGGGTAAGGATCCTAAGAGAACCCTTTGCAAATTGAGAACTTTGAGAACCATTTTGAACCACTAAAAACACCTTTAAAAAAATATTTAAAAAATATAAAACAAAAAATAATAAAAATTTAAAAAAAGTAAAAAAATCAAAATTCTTATATTTCATTCTGGTTTCATTAAAAAAATTAAAAAAAACAAAAAAAAACGTCGTATTATACACATATGTATAATTTTGTTTAATCTTTAGTTACGTAATATACACATATGTACAGTATCGTTTATCTTAAATTATACACATGTGTACAAAAAAAATATGTAAATGTACATATATGTATATATTATACATATGTGTATATAATTTAGCTAAACCGAGTTTTCTTCTTTTTACGAAACCGATATGATAAAATAAGAATTTTGGTTTTTTTACTTTTTTGTTTTTTGTGTTTTTTTTTATTTTATGATTTTTTTTATTTATGGGTTTTTTGTGGTTTAAAATGGTTCTCATAGTTCTCAATTTTAAAAAGGTTCTCTCATGATCCTGATCCTATATATATATATATATATATATATATATATATATCACCTCAGCAATCGGGAGATAAGGAGCTAGACCCTTTAAGATATTTTGAAACTCCCAATAATTAGCAGAAGTTGTATTTACCATCTTCACTGTCATTAACCGTAACCCTTGAATCACCAAAAAACACCAAATCCCTAATCTCACAAAACCAACCACCAACCCCTATTACCTTCTGATTTATGAAACCCTTCACTAAGGGGGAGATTTGAACTCGTTACAAGCTTATTTATCACATGTCACATTTTGGCTAAGAGTGTTCATATACATACATCACATGTATGATCAGATATAAAGCAAAGTGTGTGTGAACATTGTGAGAACGTTACGTTTTGCATAAACATAAGCTCATAAAAACAAATCACCTTTTTATATATCACAACATATATTCCTATGATTTAAAGTTGGTTATTTTGTTCCCATTTTTTCGGAGCTCTTTTTGGATGTTTAAGCTATGGTCCTAGCTTTTTATTTTTAGAGAATATTCATGATTAGCTTACTTGAGGACAAGCAAGGTTCAAGTGTGGGGATGTTTGATGTATATAAAATTATACATCTTTTAAGCACCAAATAATCTCTAAAAACTGCTACTTTTATCGTATAATATAGTTTAAATAACTGCCTATCATGTTAAATATATTTTCAGGCATATCCAAGCAACAAACAAAGAAACGAATGAAAATGCTAAGAGAAACCAAAGAAGATCAAAGAAAACAGCAAAACACACCCCAATGCTTTCATGTGCAAGAAAAGACAAAAATCTGCAAGAAAAGACAAAATACTGGACAGCTAGACACGGGGGCATGCTTTAGGGAACATGGGATCGTGGTCACTTTTCAGAAAAGACAAAGAAAATATAACAGACACCCAAAAACACGGGGTCGTGCCTCACTTATCACGCCCCCGTGGTGAGTCAGCATGTACGATCTGGCAGAGCATTTAATGCGACTAGACAGCTTGACTGTAAGGCCCCGTTACCGGTAGCCCTACTTTCGTGTTGGATTTACTCATAAACACAGTTCTAATATCAGAGTTAATTAAAAACATTCGCGGAATATAAAAACTTTAATAAAACATTTCATAACAATTCAAAACTTGTCTTAAACAACCAACTTGTCTTTCGAAAACTAAGTAATTAAAACATATCACGTCTTGAGCCTTCTGATGCCAGCCTCTTATTCAATGCCACATGTCTCCTCAAACGAGCTGCCTCATCCTACTCACCTGCGTGCATACTAAAATTCAGCTACGCTGAGTGAGTTCTAGTTAATCATACATTATACAATACACACAAACTTATATTCTTTCATTCATACTTTAATACTTTCATACTTTCTTTTGTAGTAACTTGCTTTCATATCTTACGTTATAAAGAGCATTACGCCCTGCATTCCTCGAGTATTATTAGGGCTCGGTACCCTCCTTCCTCGAGTATTAATAGGGCTCGGTACCCTCCTTCCTCAAGTATTATTAGGGCTCGGTACCCTCCTTCCTCGAGTATTATTAGGGCTCGGTACCCTCTTTCCTCGAATATTGGTAGGTTTCGGTTCCCTAGTTCTCGAATATTAGTAGGGTTCGATTCCCTCTTCGTTACCATACAACCATACATCACACCTCGAGTATTATTAGGGCTCGGTACACTTTTCGTAACCATACAACCATCCTTTCCTTCTTTTATTAACTTTATCACGTTCATTCACATAAGCATACATATCATACTTACCTTATACATAGCGTTAAAACCTGACAGTACGTTCAATATCCGAAGATCGTTCGCGTACCATCAAGCAATCATTCTTACATCTCACATTATTCACATAAGGCATACACTTATCTCTTAGGATAAGCGTATTAACAAACATATTGAGTATGCACACAGCCCCGAAAACATAACACATAAATGGGGCTAGAAACTCACCTGAATGCGGTTACGTTCACCGTTAATCGTAATCCCTTTCTTCAGTTGTGCACGGCTGACTGTATAATAAGTACACGTATCAATTAACTATCACTACTCATATCATCTTTCTAGTCTTAGCTACTACCCACAACGAACGGGGGTCCGGGGGCAGCGCCCCTGGCATCGGGGTCTAGGGGCGGCAGCCCCTAGCAGGGTCTAAGGGGCAGAGCCCCTGGCTGGGGTCGAGCTAACTCCAGCGAACTTAACACATTTTTCATTAGGTTTTTAATTTATTTTCTCATTTGCTAACTCCAGCGAACTTAACATTAAGCAAACTTATCGTTAGCGAACTTAAGCATAGGCGAAATTAGTGTTCGGCGAAGTTAACCCTAGGCGAACATATGCCGGGCGAAGTTGAGCATTAGCGAACTTAGCCTTAGGCGAAGTTATCATGGGCGAACTTATCACCAGGCGAAGTTACAGTTTGGCAAACTTGGCCTTAGGCGAAGTTATCATGGGCGAACTTATCACCAGGCGAAGTTACAGTTTGGCGAACTTGGCCTTAGGCGAAGTTATCATGGGCGAACTTAGCCTTAGGCGAAGTTAGTTGCAGGCGAAGTTGCCCAGCAGCAACTACGGCTCATCCAAAACTCCCATAACCATTACCGTTTTAACGTGAAATCTTTGGATACGATATTTAACCAACTCGTGATCAACCCTATGGTCGTTTTTGAATAAGATTTGGCCCGAAAATGCATAAAGTTCGGACCTTTAAGCTCGAAACTTTCAATACTTGTTTAAGGGTTCATTTAATCGAGTCGTTTCCATTTCCGGGTTCATTACACTCATATTTACTATCAAGTTTACAACTTTATCTTTCGTTTATACTCGATCTATTCTAGGTTCAAATTTCAAGACTAAACGTGTATAAAAATGTAAACTTTAAAGGTAAAACGGCTTACCTTTATACGTTCTTCGGTCTCGGTTAGCTTGCTTAAGGGCTCTAGATCTTGTATCTATCTTGAATCGTGTGTGCTTGCTCGGACCTCACCTCTCTTTCTCTCGGCCAAAATATGGTGTAGTGTATGTGTGTGTGTTTTGAATGTATAGAGAATAAGATGGAAATGAATGATGGTTTAGGGTTTAAGGGTGATTTAAGGAGGTATTTATACCCCTTAAGGCTCATGGACCTAAGGCCCATTACCCTTAATCCGTCTTAATTAAATCCAAGTCCATGATCCGTTCCTTACTCGATATTAATTAGTTAATAACGCGAAATCACCTAAACGTAACTTTCTTTATTTAACGTTATAATATTTTAGGATGTTACAAGTCTTCCCTCCATAAAGAGGTTTCGTCCCCGAAACCTAACTATTACATAAACAGACTAGGGTAAAACTTGCGCATCTCATCCTCGGCCTCCCAAGTAGCATCTGATCCTTTGCGATGTTTCCATATCACTTTTACCAAAGGTATAATCTTGTGACGAAGCTGCTTCTCTTTGCGATCAACGATCTTTATCGGTTGCTCGATGTAGTTCATTTGTCCGTCAACCTCAATGTCCATCAACGGCACGTGAGACGTGTCATCAGCTAGACACTTCCTCAGATGAGAAACATGAAAGGTTGAATGAATTCCTTCTAACTCATCGAGTAAATCCAACTTATAAGCTACTTCCCCCACACGATCTAAAATTTTAAACGATCCAATGTACCTCGGACTCAACTTCCCCCTCTTTCAAAAACGGATAATTCCTTTCCAAGGCGAGACCTTAAGCATCACATTGTCACCAACGTTAAACTCAATTGGTCGTCGCCGCTTATCTGCATAAGACTTTTGTCTGTCTTGAGCGGCTTTCATTCTTGCTTTGATCTGATCGAACTTTGAAGACGTTTCTTGAACCACTTCTAGGCTTCCCATTTCCTTCTGACCAATCTCACCCCAACACACCGGGGTTCTACATCGTCTACCGTAAAGCATCTCAAACGGTGGCATACCAATAATTGAATGGTAACTGTTGTTATAGGAGAACTCTGCCAGATGCAGATGATCATCCCAACTTCCACCAAAATCTAAAACACAAGCACGCAGTATATCCTCAAGGGTTTGGATCGTCCTTTCAGACTGTCCATCGGTTTGAGGATGATACGCCGTACTGATGTTCAACCTCGTCCCCATAGCTTCATGGAATTTCTTCCAGAACCTCGAAGTAAACCGTGTATCTCTATCAGACACGATCGATAACGGTACTCCATGCTTGGTTACAACTTCTTTAATGAACAAGCTTGCTAACGTTTCTGACGAGATGGCCTCTCGTATGGGCAGAAAGTGAGCACTCTTGGTCAAATGGTCCACAATCACCCAGATAGTATCATGATGCTTAGCTGTACGAGGTAGCTTAGTTATGAAATCCACGGTGATGTGTTCCCATTTCCACTCAAGTATCTCTAGCGGCTGCATCTTCCCATAAGGCTTTTAATGTTCGGCTTTGACTTGTAAGCAAGTTAAGCACTTACCAACATAATCCACTATATCATTCTTCATCCTAGGCCACCAATAGTCTCTTTTCAAATCTTGATACATCTTTGTAGCTCCTGGATGAATCGAATATCTTGACTTATGAGCCTCATCTAATATTCGACCTCTGAGATCCCCATGGCGTGGAATCCACATACGGTCAAATCTAGTCTTAATACCATGAGTGTTTTCCATCCACTCATCTTGCTGGCCATAAATCCTTTCTTTCTTAACTAATCCTTCATCTACTAGCACCTCTGACTGTACCTTGACAGTCTCTTCAAAAAGACTTGAGTTCATAATCAGCTGGTATGACTTCACTGTTGCAAGGACTTCCTCGTTCTTACGGCTTAGCGCGTCGGCGACCACATTAGCTTTACCGGGGTAGTACTTGATCTCACAGTCGTAATCCTTTATCAATTCTAACCATCTTCTCTGCCTCATGTTCAATTCCTTCTGCTCAAAGAAATACTTTAAACTCTTATAATCTGTATAAATAGTACACTTAGTACCATACAGGTAATGCCTCCATATCTTTAAGGCATGCACTACTGCCGCTTGCTCTAAATCATGTGTCGGATAAGTACTCTCATGGACTTTCAACTGTCTAGACGCGTAAGCTATCACCTTTCCTCGTTGCATCAACACGCAACCTAGCCCTTGATGCGAGGCATCAGCACAAACAACTAGATCCTCGTCACCATCGGGTAGAGCAAGGATTGGAGCTTGTGTGAGTCTTTTCTTTAATTCCTCAAAGGCTTCTTCTTGAAAATTTCCCCAACTGAATACTACCGACTTTCGGGTCATACCGGTCAACGGTGCGGCTATCTTGGAGAAACCCTCGATGAATCTCCTATAGTAGCCAGCTAACCCTAAGAAGCTTCGTATATCAGTCGGATTCTGTGAAGTCTTCCAATTCGTTATCGCTTCAATCTTAGTTGGGTCCACGGTAATCCCTTCCGGATTAATCACGTGACCTAAAAATTGCACTTCTCTTAACCAGAACGCGCACTTCGAAAACTTAGCATACAACTTCTCTTTCTTCAGAGTCTCCAATACCTCTCTCAGATGCTCAGCATGGTCAGACTCGCTCTTTGAATAAATCAACATATCATCAATGAAGACGATAACCGACTTATCCAACATCGGCCGACACACCCTACTCATCATGTCCATAAATGCTGCAGGAGCATTTGTTAGACCGAATGACATTACGAGGAACTCGTAGTGTCCATACCGCGTTCGAAACGCTGTCTTAGGGATGTCTGCCTCCTTCACCTTCAACTGAACCTTGCAGTTGGTCAAACAGATCATCAATCCTTGGCAATGGATATCTATTCTTTACCGTAAGCTTATTCAACTCGCGATAGTCTATGCACATTCTCATACTCCCATCCTTTTTCTTTACAAACAAAACCGGTGCGCCCCACGGAGAAACATTCGGTCTGATAAAAACCTTGTCGAGGAGTTCTTGCAGTTGGGACATCAATTCTTTCATCTCGGACGGTGCTAGAATGTAAGGCGCTTTCGCGACAGGTTGGGCTCCTGGTACTAAATCTATCTGAAATTCTATCTCTCGCTCTGGTGGCAACCCCGGAAGATCCTCAGGGAATACTTCTGGGTAGTCGCGCACAATAGGAACATCTTTAATTTCTTTCGTCTCGGTCGTAGCATTGACAACATACGCCAGGTAGGCACCGCACCCTCGCCTTAACAAACCCTCGGCTATTATCATCGAAATGACATTAAGCCCATAACTTTCCTTATCACCATAAACCGTCACCACACTACCATCCAAGGACTTTAACCTTAATATCCTACTCTCACATACTATCGGAGCCTCAAACTCAGACAACCAATCCATCCCCAAAACCACATCGAACCCTCCTAAGGTCATAACATACAAGGTAACAGGGAACTCATGTCCCTCCAATTCTATCTTACAGTCCTTAACCATTTTCATTATTTTAACCGAAGTGTCACTAGCGGTTTCTACTATAAAAGTTTCAGACACACGGCAACATTTCATTTTAGCTAGTTTACTAAATGGTGTGGCTACGAAACTTTTGTTTGCGCCCAAATCAAATAATACAGAAGCGGAAACACCGTTCACTAGAAACGTACCTGTGACGACATCCGGAATCTGCTTGGCTTGTTCTTGGGTCAGCATGTAGGCTCTAGTTCTTGGCCTAGCTTGATCGGCATCCTTCCTTCCACTACCTCCAGCTTCACCCTCGGTGCATTCTCTAGCAAAGTGACCTGTCTTACCACACTTGTAGCATGCAGGCTTAGAACTGAACTCATGAGCATAATGACCTGCCTTCCCACACTTGTAGCAAACGTTCGACCCAACTCTACACTCTCCAGCATGCATCTTTCCACACTTATGACATGTATCCGAACCCTTTCCCCACCTACACTCACCGCTGTGTGCCTTGCCACAAGTCTTGCACGACCTTTTCACCCAAACTCTCGGCTGCTTGTTCTTAGGGTTCCACATCTGGGTACCGGGTCATTTAGCAGGAGAGACCCATTTCTTCTCTTTCTTCTCGTCTCCCACCACCACATCATCCGCAGCCAGGTCTGCATAGACCATCTCTGCGAGTTCGACAGCAGAATCGAAAGTAGCAGGTTTACTTGTCCTGACTAACATGCGGACTCTCTGTGGTAATCCCCTAACATAACACTTGATTCTCTTAGCCTCAGTGTTGACCATATCGGGCACCAACCTAGACATTCGGTTGAACTCAGTGGTGTACTCACGATGTGTCATCGTCCCAGCTTTCAAGTTCAGGAGCTTCATCTCCGCCCTTTCAACTTCTGCATCAGCACAGAACCTCTTCATCACTAACTCCTTCAGATCCTCCCACTTCATGGCCTTGATTTCCTCTCGACTCCTTCTTTGCTCAATCGATTCCCACTAATACATTGCCTCATCTTCAAACGATTGGGTGGCATAACCGACAGCTTGATCGGGACGGCACTCGCTAATGCGGATAATTTTATCCATGGCGGTTATCCACTGAAGAGTAGCGATTGCGTCTCCTAAACCAGTCAGCTTAGGTGGGTCACAACCTTTGAAGGACTTATAGTTGCAACCGCCTCGGCCCCTCTTCCTATCATCAACTTTCACAGACCTTACCTCACTTGAATCACCCTTTTCCCTCTCATCATCCTTCCTAGCATCACCACCTGCCCCTTCAGCAGTTCTTTCACGGCTTCCAGAAGACCCTCCAGGAGTTATATTCTTCACAGCTGTAGCTACGGCTTGAACAATAGCTGCTTGAATCGCGGGATCCAGTTGGACTCCTTCGTTGTTCTCCGGGTTTCTTCCAGCTGCGCTTCCTTCAGCTTCGGTGTTGGAAGCTGTCTCAACCGAAGGTTGCTGGACACGACAAGGCCTGCCGCGTCGTCCAGTGTGACCTCCAGCTCCAACAATGTCTCCAGCTCCAGCCATCGTATTCTAAAAGGGAAAACACAAACATCATCACTCGAGGAACTATTTAGTACAAGGATAGTAAGGCTAACAACTAATAACAGTGGCTAGCTGTGATTAGCTGATCACGTTACTTTCCGTGTCCTATACACTTCCCTTTATGAGTCTATTTGTGCTGGTTCTACTTAAGCAGTTAGTCAAATCAAACAATCAATTATTCCTATCCCTGTCGTTCACATATCTTTTCTTTCTCATTAACATATATCATTTAATCATACACTTTACCTTTACTGATCTTGCTTGAGCGAAACATGGAATTCATGAACTGGCATCTTCTTTCTTTTCTTACTTAAATCTCATTCTCTGTTTGAGTCTAAGCATGTAGGATGCTTAAATCTCTCGAACTTTGCTCTAATACCAACTTGTAAGGCCCCGTTACCAGTAGCCCTACTTTCATGTTGGATTTACTCATAAACGCAGTTCTAATATCAGAGTTAATTAAAAACATTCGCGGAATATAAAAACTTTAATAAAACATTTCATAACAATTCAAAACTTGTCTTAAACAACCAACTTGTCTTTCGAAAACTAAGTAATTAAAACATATCACGTCTTGAGCCTTCTGATTCCAGCCTCTTATTCAATGCCACATGTCTCCTCAAACGAGCTGCCTCATCCTACTCACCTGCGTGCATACTAAAAGTCAGCTACGCTGAGTGAGTTATAGTTAATCATACATTATACAATACACGCAAACTTATATTCTTTCATTCATACTTTCATACTTTCATACTTTCTTTTCTACTAACTTGCTTTCATATCTTACGTTATAAAGAGAATTACGCCCTACATTCCTCGAGTATTATTAGGGCTCGGTACCCTCCTTCCTCGAGTATTATTAGGGCTCGGTACCCTCCTTCCTCGAGTATTATTAGGGCTCGGTACCCTCCTTCCTCGAGTATTATTAGGGCTCGGTACCCTCTTTCCTCGAATATTGGTAGGGTTCGGTTCCCTAGTTCTTGAATATTAGTAGGGTTCGATTTCCTCTTCGTTACCATACAACCATACATCATACCTCGAGTATTATTAGGGCTCGGTACCCTTTTCGTAACCATGCAACCATACAGCCATCCTTTCCTTCTTTTATTAACTTTATAACGTTCATTCACATAAGCATACATATCATACTTACCTTATACATAGCGTTACAACCTGACAGTACGTGCAATATCCGAAGATCGTTCACGTACCATCAAGAAATCATTCATACATCTCACATTATTCACATAAGGCATACACTTATCTCTTAGGATAAGCGTATTAACAAACATATTGAGTATGCACACAGCCCCGAAAACATAACACATAAATGGGGCTAGAAACTCACCTGAATGCGGTTACATTCACCGTTAATCGTAATCCCTTTCTTCAGTTGTGCACGACTGACTGTATAATAAGTACACGTATCAATTAACTATCACTACTCATATCATCTTTCTAGTCTTAGCTACTACTCACAACGAACGGGGGTCCGAGGGCAGCGCCCCTGGCAGCGGGGTCTAGGGGCGGCAGCCCCTAGCAGGGTCCAAGGGGCAGAGCCCCTGGCTGGGGTCGAGCTAACTCCAGCGAACTTAACACATTTTTTATTAGGTTTTTAATTTATTTTCTCATTTGCTAACTCCAGCAAACTTATCATTAAGCGAACTTAACAATAAGTGAACTTAACATTAAGCGAACTTATCGTTTGCGAACTTAAGCATAGGAGAAATTAGTGTTCAGCGAAGTTAACCCTAGGCGATCATATGCCAGGCGAAGTTGAGCATTAGCGAACTTGGCCTTAGGCGAAGTTATCATGGGCGAACTTATCACCAGGCGAAGTTACAGTTTGGCGAACTTGGCCTTAGGCGAAGTTATCATGGGTGAACTTTGCCTTAGGCGAAGTTAGTTGCAGGCGAAGTTGCCCAGCAGCAACTACGGCTCATCCAAAACACCCATAACCATTACCGTTTTAACGCGAAATCTTTGGATACGATATTTAACGAACTCGTGATCAACCCTATGGTCGATTTTGAATAAGATTTGGCCCGAAAATGCATAAAGTTCGGACCTTTAAGCTCGAAACGTTCAATACTTGTTTAAGGGTTCATTTAATCGAGCCGTTTCCATTTCCGGGTTCATTACACTCATATTTACTATCAAGTTTACAACTTTATCTTTCATTTATACTCGATCTATTCTAGGTTCAAATTTCAAGACTAAACGTGTATAAAAATGTAAACTTTAAAGGTAAAACGGCTTACCTTTATACGTTCTTCGGTCTTGGTTAGCTTGCTTAAGGGCTCTAGATCTTGTATCTATCTTGAATCGCGTGTGCTTGCTCGGACCTCACCTCTCTTTCTCTCGGCCAAAATATGGTGTAGTGTATGCGTGTGTGTTTTGAATGTATAGAGATTAAGATGGAAATGAATGATGGTTTAGGGTTTAAGGGTGATTTAGGGAGGTATTTATACCCCTTAAGGCTCATGGACCTAAGGCCCATTACCCTTAATCCATCTTAATTAAATCCAAGTCCATGATCCGTTCCTTACTCGATATTAATTAGTTAATAACGCGAAATCACTTAAACGTAACTTTCTTTATTTAACGTTATAATATTTTAGGATGTTACATTGACATAGGGGTGTGCTTCACCAAACATGTGGTCGCGCATGAGTTCCCAGATAGCCTATAAATAGATGTGCATGTTGCATTCAATTGGTGTGCTTGGACAAGAGTTCTATACCGGTTTCACTTATAAAACACCCATTTTACACTCATATTGAAGATCTTGTGGAGAGTTTGAAGGCTTGGAGGTCATCATCATCCATCATCACCATAAAGAAAGAAAGATTCATACATATTTGGTTAGATTCTTCTAGTTTAATCATGTTTTTGTAATCTTCATCTCCTTTGATGTTCATACTATGCTCATCATGAGCTAAAGCTCCATTTACCATCTAATTTCTATGAAGAAGCTTTGTTTTACTTGATGATTATATTAAATATTTGATTTAGTTTTAGTAAAGTACATGGTTGTTTTGCAATTATCCTTTAATGAGAAATGTTTTGTCACTTTAACTCAACAAATCAAGATTGATTATTAACACTCATTCATGATTCATTCATGTTCTTGGAGACTCGAAATGGTAAAGAATACCTTGATAATTTATTTAAGATAAAACATGGATCCTTATATTGTACTTAGAAATTATGAGATATAAGTTATCTATTTCTCTAGTTTTGATAATTTTGAAATAACATTGTTAACATAATTGCTTAGGTTATCATGCTAGTTAAAGAAATCATATGTTAAAGGAATGTGTATTATAATCTGCTTAAATCAACCAAGGGGGGTTGTGTGACTAAACTATAACCACTCAAAGTTGTTAGAATTGGTATTTGAGAAATCGAAGTCAATCCTAATCTTTATACTTTACTAAAACTACATGCTTACTTAAATTGGCATTCTCGTGGTAGACATGAAGTTATGCATGCTACTTTCTTTTATGTCATGGGGTAGTTCACTTAACAATGAGGGGTTATTCTATCATATATTATTAAAACAAGTTTCACTTATTTACTTCATAATCATCAAGGAAGAATGAAGTGGATTCTTGATTTTAGATGGTAACCTTCATATATTTGATCTACTCATTTAGAATTTCTTTTCTAGTTGTAACATCCTACTTTTGATTATGAATTAATAAAATAAATTTCGTTTATTTTATAATGTGTCGTGTATCGGTTTAAATAATAAACTATAAGATGGTGGGCTTGGACATTAGAAGATGGAATAAGAAATGGAATGGGCCTTAGGTCCATGGGCTTAAGGGAGTATAAATACCCCTTAAACCCGAAACATTTCCATTTTTATCTCTATACCATAGCCTACACCATCAAAAACACACACAAACACTATCCTATAACCCGAGTCAAGATCCGAAGGCGAAAACCCGAGATTATTGGTGCTAGAATGTTGTAACGAACCTAAACTACATCAAGACCAACTCGTGTTCGTGAAACCGGCTCGTTTAAGGTAAGTTTATAGTTAGAAATCGTTCATTTAGGTTCGGATTTGTTTAAAAATCATAGATCTGTTTGATTTTAGTAAAAATGAATCCAACACAACATATATCACTAAAATTCGTTAACATACGATGGGTAATCGATTGATTTAAGAACCGAGTTATAAATGAACAAAATCACACCCTTTAAAAGGTAGTATTTGGACAATTGATGGATTGGGATTTTTTTGGCGCTGAGAATACGAATCCAATGGTACCAAATTTGTGTTGTTTCGTTAAGTATCGAAGGTTATGCAGATTTGAGGGGTCTGTTGACCGTTTACTGTTCTTGGTGATTTTGAATTTGACCCTGAGTCAAAGTCTGGATAAGATTGGTGTAAGGTAACGAATAAACTAACCAATTCGTTAAGGCAAGATAACGAATCAGTTCGCCAATTCGTTACGTCCGAACAACGAATCAGTTCTCCCATTCGTTATGCCCAAATAGCAAACTAGACAGCGAACCAAATCACGAATCAGCTAACGAACCAGATAACGAATCAGGTGATTCGTTACTCTCCAATTCGTTAAGAATAAAGTAATGAATCAGGGCTTGTTCAGATAACGAATTGGAATGACGAATCTGTTAACGAACTAGATCATGAAAGTAACGAATTAGCTAACGAATCAGGCATAATTCGTTATAGCAAATGAGTTAGCAAATTCGATAATAAATTAAAATCTTAATGGAAAATGTGTTAAGACAGTTAATGGAAATAAAATTTTTCCAAGCTGACCTTGCAGCTTAACCCCAGCCAGGGGCTCTGCCCCTTGGACCCCGCTAGGGGCTGCCGCCCCTGATACCCCGCTGTCAAGGGTGCTGCCCCCAGAACCCCGTTCGTTGTGGGTTATAATTAAACTAGAAACGCGATATAGATAGTAATAGTTATTTAATATGTGTAATTGTTATACAGTTAGTCGTGCACAGCTCAAGAAATGAATAACTATAAACGGTGAACGTAACCGCATTCAGATGAGTTTCTAGCCCCACGTCCTTGTTATGTTTTCGAGGCTGTGTGCATACTCGATGTGATTAGTTAATACACTTACCTTAAATGGTAAGTGTATGTCTTATATGATTTATGTATGAATGAATGCTTGATGATGCATGAACGATCTTCGGATATTGCATGTACCGTCAAGGGATAGGTTAAGGATATGATTGATATATATATGTATGATATGCAAATGATGTATGTGCTATGAAAGTTATAATCAAGAATGTATAGAAAGGTGTGGAAGGTATGGTTAGAAATGGAACGGACCCTAATAATATCCGCGAATGAAGGGAACGGACCCTAATAATATCCGAGAATGTAGGGTACGGACCCTAATAATATCCGCGAATGTAGGGAACGGACCCTAATAATATCCGCGAATGTAGGGAACATACCCTAATAATATCTGCGAATGTTTTAGGACGAGGCATATGTGTATGTATAAAAGGAAAGAAAGAAGTATGATAGTATGATCGTACGAAGGAAGGTAAAGAACTATGTATGTATATGTACCTTCGGGTGCGTATATATGAATGTGTATGGACGTATTGTATGTTACCTGATTAACTAGAACTCACTCAGCGTAGCTGACTTTTAGTATGCACGCAGGTGAGTAGAATGAGGCAGCTGGCTTGAGCGGGCACATGGCAGTAGAATAAGAGTCTGGCATCTGAAGACCTGTTATGTTATGTTTTGATTTTGAAAGATAAGATAAATGTTTTAAGACATGTTATGACTTATTATTGTAATGTTTTGGAAGTTTTAGTATTCCGTGACTGTTTTAATTAACTATGATGTTTAGAACTGTGTTTATGAGTAAATCCAACGTTCAAATGTGAGGCACCGATAACGGGGCCTTACACTTGTTCACCTATATTATAGATATAGATATATATTATTCTATAAAGCTTAAAAATCACCCTAAAATGATTATCTTCTGTGATTAAATTAAAATGAAGATTTATTATTAGAAATATTTGTTTCCACGGATCGATACTTAGTTCTTACCAATACTATTCTACATATACGATAGGTACACTTGCCTATTTTGTGTGTGGTTAGTCTTAGAATAAATAACTTTTATGAGTTTAAAACACGATCTTGTGCGAAAACTAAAAATCCATAATATTTAACGACACGTCAGCACACATCAGATGGGTATGGGTCAAGTAGGTAAAGTTAACCCATATTGACCCAAGTGAAGGTTAAAATACAAAGGGTTTCAAAAACCCCTTAAAATCAATAAAATTAATAAAAAAATAAAAACTCATATATAAATCAAACCGCAAAATGTAAAATAACTAAATGTTTCCCTCGTCGTCCTTGTTCATTAAAAAAAATACCCGGTTTTTTATCGGTATAGGTTTGATTTTTTCAGTTTTTTTCGATTCGTTTTTGGTTTTTTGCAGTTCAGTTTTGCCTTTTTCATTTATGTCAATTTCGGTATATGTTCGGTTTCAATTATTTCGGTTTCGATTTCTCGGTTTCTATGTGTTCTCGTGGGTTTTGTTTGAAATAAAATTGGATGGGGCTTGTTTTAGTCCATTCTAACCCATAAACAAACCATTCTAACCCATAACCAAAAGTCACTAGCATTTCCCCAACCCATCTTGACCTCTTTGGAAAAAAAAATTGATCCATCCTGACACATTCCAATTTTAAAAGTTATCCATAATGACCCAAAACGACCTACCCTCCACATATCTAAATCCAAAATTACACTAAAAAAACACTATATTTTCTCTATTATTTTTAATTAAATAAATATTTTTTATACATTTATAATTACCATTTCTCTCTCTTTCACTCAACCATTTTCAATAAACAATAAAAAAATTATATGGGTGAATAATAGTTTTTTAAATATATAAAAAAATCACTACATTTTCTCCTTCATCTACTCACAACACTCTAAACCACTTCCTAAATTATAAAATCTTTACTTATAAAATTTGGTGGTTAGAATGTGAATGATCTAACCTGAATAGAGGTACTATCGAGACACAATCTTATATGCAAGGGACTCTAAGGCCCGTCATGTAATCACGATCCCTTCTCATTTTGGTTGGGTTGCAAGGTTTAGTCATGTAAATTGGGGAAAACAATACATCCCAACGTCAAATGTATTTAATGATCCACTTGTTTTCCTCATATAACATGATTTCTCTTTGGGAAAAATCCCAAAATAGTCCTTTTTAGAAGAG